>NC_048231.1:62440922-62537106 GCF_002007445.2 Ailuropoda melanoleuca
CCGCGCGTCCGCCTGCTCCCCCGTGCAGGTGGCCCGCCAACCGCCAGCCGTCCAGCTTGCGCTCCCGGAGCTCCCGTTCTCAGCCTGCTGTCTCAAGCGTGCGGGTCCGCGGTCTGTCCGCTCCCCCTTGTAGGTGGCTACTGCTTCCCGGCGCCCTGACACGGCGGCTCCCTCCCCCTTCTGTTTAGCTTCCGATATCTGTGCGTGGTTTCACGGCTTCCCGCTTCGTACCTCGATACTCAGCGCTGGAGATGTTCATTTGTAGAGATCCAGATGTATCTTCCTGCGTCTCAGGCTGATTCCGTGGATGTTCCTGCTGGTCTGGTACCTATCCAGCTCAACTCAGGGGACCGGCTGAAAAAGGGGTCCCCTACTCCTCCGCCACCTTCAATAAATAAAATCTTAAAAAAAAAAAAAAAGAACACTTAGTTCAAACCCCTTATTAAAAAAAAAAAGAAAAAAAGAAAACATTAAGTCAGACAAAACTAAGCCTTTATTGTAGGACTTAACAAGGTATTTCTAATATGTTGCCTTGCATTACAAATATCCAAAAGGAAAACATACCACCCCATGTTTCCCAAACTCATTTGCCCAGGAAACCCTTATTTTCTTTGCAGAGTATCCTGAAGGATCTATGTAGCGTAGAACATGCCTTGAGAAACGGCGTAAGATATATTTGAAACGTGCTTCATTATCACACCATCTCATGCAATTTCTGCAATGTAGATGAGTCGTGTGATAGCAGTAAACATAAAAAAAAATAGGAAAATGAAATGTATTACATGATTCGAAAGCCAGAAATGTGGAAAATATGTCTTTCCAAATATATACTGGAACATCCTAGTGAAAACATCACCGATATTTTGGGGGCACTTCTTCATGAAATGTGTTTATGTGTAAGAATGGGAGAATGTTCAAAGGGACAGATGCCCAACAAACGGCTACCGGCAGTTAGCTTCGGGATGTGTTGCTACAGGGGGAGAAAGGAAGGCTGTCCAGGCTTATTCTCCGCATGTCTGCATCGTTTGACTTTGTTATAGTGAGTATATGTTACTTTTGTAATTTGTTTTCCTGAAAAATCAATACAGAAAAAATAATAAGTAAAATGCCTGGTACACTAAGTGCTATTTTTAAAAATCAATCCGAAAGAATAAAAATGCAAGAAGAGCCAAGACATTCCTTAAAAAGTAGAATAATGCGTGAGAAGTTGTCGTACCAATTATTATAATGTCCTCGAAGCCACAGTCATTTTTAAAAGGAGATGGTGGCATGGGTATAGAGACAGACAGATGAGGGAAATCGCATATAAAATGTCACAAATAGAATCAAGAAGATACAAAAATATAGTGGAGAATTAAGGTGGCATTTCAAAGCAGTTCAACGGGATAAAAACAGTAAATTTTACTAAAACAATAGATTAGCAATTTCCCCAAATAAATATGCTTGCATTCCTAACTTATTTTCATACCAAAATATATTCCAGATGGATCAAAGATTTAAAAGTTATGCATGAAGTCATGAAAATAGTAGAAGAAAATATGGATGACCATTTTTATAATTTTGGTTTGAAGGAAGCTTCTTTAAACTTACTTTGTTTTAAGCCAGAAATGATAAAAATCCAAAGCCTTTACTTACAATCAAAAGATCGTATGTCTGACAACAGAAAAATTTTCCAAAGCACTAATCATCAAAAGGTTAACACACAAACAATACACAGAGGAAAATGTTCCTGATATATATGACAGAGAGCTAACATTTTAATGTATAAAGAGCACTTGCAAATCACTGAGAAAAAGCTGGCTACCAGTAGACCCCAAAAGTGATAAGCCCCAATCTGAAACTTCACTTTAATTAAAATTAAAGTTAAAATCAGAGGTCACAAGCTTTAGTAATAAGAATACTGAAAGACTACTGAGAAAACAAATCACTGAGCAAGACATGAACATTTTATTATAAAGATAAGGAAGAAACTGCAGGATATTTAAAATTTGGATACTTATATTTAAAACCCAGATACTTATATTTAAAACTCAGATAAAGATAAGAAACTGCAGGGTATTTAAAACTCTGATACTTATGTTTAAAACTCATATACTTATATTTAAAACTCAGATAAAGATAAGGAATAAACGGCAGGATAGTTAAAACTCAAAGAAATTAAGAATATAAATACCACCCAGGTTGGAGTAAAGGTTCTTTCTTATCATCTTCATACTTAATCAATGTCTTGTTTTTATAAAATCGAACCCTGGATCGGTCATTTGCAAGAAGCTCTCCTATGAGGTTCTAGTTTATAAATAATACTTTATTGTCATATAACCTTTCCTTTTGAGATTAAATAAGCTTATTTGTTTATGATAGGAAACCTTATTCATTGTTCATTTGCTATATGAAAATGAATTTAAATTAATTCAACAATGTAATATTTCACCCAGTAATTTTTACTTCATTGACATTATTTTAAATATTTCAAATACCAAAGAAGGAAGAGGAGGAGAAGAAAAAGAAGAAGAAAGGAAGGGCAGGAGGGACAGAGAGAAGAAGGAGAAGGAAAAGAAGAAAAAGGAAAGTTTGCTCTAATTTTCCTAGAGTGGAAAACCACCTCTTTTTCTCCCTGCGTGAAAATTACAATTACAATGCAAGTAAAAAAAAATGGTGTTTACAGCCAAAACAATGCAGAATTTCCACTTTCTCCTCAACATGCTTTAATAGGAAAATTGGCAAAGAACATTGTCTTCGGTCAGGATTTCTTAGTGGAAAGCTAGAAAAAACCTAACACTGTCTAAGCAACAAATACATTTAATTACTTCATATGATAAGAAG
The DNA here is from genome assembly GCF_002007445.2 of Ailuropoda melanoleuca. NCBI lineage: Eukaryota > Metazoa > Chordata > Mammalia > Carnivora > Ursidae > Ailuropoda > Ailuropoda melanoleuca. Next base: position 62,443,746 of record NC_048231.1, read on the forward strand.
TCCCTGACAGGAAATTCTAGAGACTGTTTCAGCCTCTCACTGATGTCGACTTGCTAAGTCCTTATCTCTACAATTCTCTTGCAAAAATCACCTCCTTAAAAAGACAATCCTAAGCAACTGAGAAGCTTCATCTGCTGGGACACCCCCTAAAGGCTGAATCATACCCCCTGGAGCCCCCGGTGCCCACATCTACTGTAGCTCTTGTCACACCAACTTGTGATTACTGAAGACCCTCAGTGATTGTTCTTTGGATGAATGCATAAGAGACTCCCTCCTAAGCAAGTGGAAAGAGTTAGGAAAAGCCCATGCACTTTTCAACATGCCTTCGATGTTGCTTAGAACCTTGCAATTAAGTGGGACAAAACAAAAGGGAACTATTCCATCTAAAAGTAAGGGAACTCCGTGGGACTCCTGGGTGGCTCAGTCGGTTAAGCGCCTGTCTTTGGCTCAGGTCATGATCCCAGGGTCCTGGGATGGAGTCCCACACTGGGCTCCTTGCTGGGCGGGGAGCCTGCTTCTCTCTCTCTCCCTCTGCCCCCTGCTCATCCCCCACCCCCGTCTCAAATAAATGAATAAAATCTATAAAAGTAAGGGCACTCTGAAGTTCTAAAGCCAAAGGCAGTGGGGTCATTCAGAACATCAGGCAGCAGGCCCCACATCATGAGACCAGAAAGTATCCACAGACTCATGGGCATGGCCAGGTTGGATTCGGTTCAAACCCTGAAAAAAGGAGCCCAAAGTTACCCACTTCCCACATCCAAGACAATGTGTAAGACATTAGGGGCATCCTTCATTCTTTTCCTTTTGAGCCTCACAGGACACACTCTCCCCCCAAAATTAGGCTTTCCCTTTTTCACTCCCCTTTCCTCCTGTCACCCAGCCCAGGGGAGTCCTTTACTGACGCCCCTGGAGGAAATTCTCCCCCATCTCCATCAGCAGCATTACCTCTGTCTTTGAGAACCTTGCTCACGACGCAGATTTAGGCTTTGGAAACCCAGAAAGCAGAGACCAGAGTCGATGGCAGATGTGGAGAGACCGCTGGGGTGAGTAAGACAGAGAGAAAGAAACACTGGCACAAAATTATTTTCTCACCACATTTTTTGTGCTAGTCAATGTTTGCATTCCTGCAAAGGAAACGTTTTCTTCTTTCACGTGCCCTCAGCAAACGGTGTCTCTCTGTCCAAATCTAGTGTGTCGGAACAGACTTCTCTGAAGCAAACTGTCCCACTGTAGTGCACATGCTAGCTTCTCCAGGCTCTCTCTAGTAGGTGACCTCTTTTTCAGAGCAAATGTCTTGTCTTACTTAGCTGGGGGGCACTTAATCTAGGAGACCCTCAACTTCTCCCTTCTGCATTTAGGGCCTCATTCACCGGAGGGGGTCATTCTGGCCACAGGCAAGACTATTTTACGCCAAGGTAAGCTTCCTTGGGCTTCCCATCAGCGTTGGGCTTCAGGATGGTGGGTCCTGTGGGTGTGGCGAGTTCCCAGCTCAATCTGCTCCCCTCCTCAGCAACTGAGGCTGGTGGATGCCTAATGCAAGAGGTCAAGCAATTCTCACCTGACTCTTGAGTCTCCTAAGTCAAGAAGCCAAGAGTCAAGATCAGAATCTCTCTCTCTCTCCCCAAGACTCCCTCAATCCTCAGTTTTGCCATTGCTAGCTGTGGTTCTCTAGAGTCTACCATGAAAAGTTACCTTTTTTTTTTCTACAAGGACAAAGAGAGGATTTGTGCTTCCCATCTTCCTGTAATTATCTTTAAAACACTGCCCTTCTGAGGCTGGGCAGCATTCTGCAGACTTACTCCAGAGTCCGTTCTGCTTCACGGCACAATCTCACCGGCTCCCAGGCCCCAGGCTCCTGCCGCAAAATGTGTGTTTCTATGTGTATTGTGTGCCGGGCCGGCTCTGGGAAAGAGAGATTCCACCTCCTTCCCCATAAGCCTGGGAAGTATCCCTTAGGGCTTACCAGTTAACCCCACAAGCCCTAACTGTTAAGAACTAACTGAGCTAGAGTCATTCACTTCTCCCTCCCTTTCTAGAAGATTCTCCTGAGAGGAAATGACTTATCTTTTCTCTGAATCCAAATACAGTTCCCTCCTTCTGCTTTCTACCCACTGCCACTCCTACTTTCGTTCTTGCCTTTGCTACCTTATCTGGGTCTGTCCCTGGGGCATGAAGCAGACTATCTCTTTAAAACCTTTCACACTCCACCTGCGTCTTCAAACTCCATGGTTAATTTCAAGAATATACCTCCTCTCTGCCCACTAGTTCCCTACCTGGATCGTGGCCTTTGCCTCTAAATGGCTGTCCTCTAGCTCGAGGGATTATAATCAGTTTCCCATACAGTCTTTTGGGAAGCTTTAAAATCCTAGATCTGGCCACACTCAAGGCAGGTACAAATCATGGTTTATATCTCTTTATCTTCATAAACTCTTTCGTTTTATATTAACTCACTGAATCTCTATATTGATAGCACATTCTTCCAGAAGTGATGAAAACTCAACCCCACTCAATTCGAAAACTACCCTCTTTTCCCAGAGTTGTGTTTAAATTCTAAGAAGGCCTCAGACAGTGCTCACATGTTGAGTCCTCATCGGGAGCCATGAAATGTTTGTTCTTTCTTCCTTTGTGGCCCCTTGGGCCCTTGGCTCTCTCCACAGCTGCCATACTGCGGGGGCACAGGAACTCTTTGTTCTTGGGGTGTCATCCTACGGCTCAGGAATCTGCAAAGCTGTGCATAGTCACTGAGGGCTGGCAGTTTTGCCACCTTCCCTGGTATCACCTGGGAAGCAGGGCTCTGAGCACTCACTCCAGCACCCACCAACAACTCTCTCCCATGCCCTCCTCTTTCCACTCCCTGGCCCAAAGCAATCATCCCGTAGTTCAAGAGAAAGCCCTCTCTCCTCTAATCCTATTTTATCAAACTCTGCCTATATCCCAAATCTTCTCTGTTATTCCCAGGGCTTAGATTTTAGAAACCAAAGTTACTTCCCCTTTGTCTTTGACACCTTGTCACATCCCTCCTTTGAGGCAGTAAGTCCCTAGGACTTAATTTATTGGGTGGGGCAGTAGAGGGAAAGGGGAGAATCACAGCAAGAGAGGAAGAAAAAGAAAAACATCAGTTAATATTTTAAAATGCCATCACATTTTCATCTGCTATTACCTGATCTGGAACTGTCTTGTTCTTAAATCTCAGAAGACATTAGTGATTGAAAGATGCCTTCCCTGCAGGCTAATTTCCTATGTTCTCAGATCATGAGCTCCCTGCTTATCTCCAGCCTGGAAGTATGTTTTCCACTATCACCGATAAGTCTGGACCCATCTTTCTGGCAACCACCTCTGTCTCCATTATTCCACGTAGGCATTCATCTGCCCACGGCTCCTGAACCACTTCACATTTCATTAGGTGCTTCATCAGGAAGGGAAGAAAGAAGTGGAGTAGCTCAAAATGACTGTCTTCGTTTGCTGATTTCTTTGTTTTGTGCCAGAAAGCATTTCTGCTTCTCCGATGGTGTGTTCAAGAGAAACCCCTCCTGTCAATTTCGATTCCACTCCATTTACTGGAGTACACAGTTGAATGAGCTGTTTAAGTGGGGTTGCTATGAAATAAAATGAATTTGAATTTGCATTACATATTCTTTCAATTATTTATGGGTCGGGGTAACCCATATCAGTGACTTTTCCCCTCTACCCTCCTGAATCATCAAGAGAAAGTAGAAAGGAAAGTAACTCAGCACTTTTTGCAAGGCCTGATGGTGATTACTGCTTACTCTGCTGAACAGACCTTCATTAAGGGCTCGTACCCTGGCTTCTTACCTCAGCCCTTCAGACCTTCGAAGATCTTGAGGTCTAGGGCCACCACTTTGAGGAGCTAGAGAAGACCAAGTGTGATTTGTGAGGCCCCACCAGGTATCAGGTGTTCTACCCCCTTGAAATCCCCAATATTAAAGCCGCTACTTCCAGAAAAACTCTTAATTATTCACTATATGAGTGATTTTCGGGGGGTGGGGGGCATGGCCCCTTAAAGGTCACTGGGAGAATGTATGTTTGTGGCCAAAGCCACAGGGAGTTTCCTCTAATTTCCTCCCATTATCAGCTTAGCTAACCATTACCTGGGAAGGCTCAGAGACTCTGGCCCTCACAGGGGGAGAAGTGTAAATAACTTCAGGACTATACTCCTATTATTCCTATTGATGAAAGGGTGGGGTCAACTATCCATTATTCAGCCACCTGACCATCAAGTTCATGCACAGACTCCCGAGAGTGTACAGAAGAGGCCCTTACTTTAGAAAATGAACAAAATGTCTCCTCAGTTGAACCTAAGAGGCTGAGGACAAAGGGATCCAGGCATTCACTCCCTCTTTCCAGGGCTGGAGCTAGTCACCAAATCCATATTCTTAAGTCAGTACTCTCCTGATGTAGTCCATTTCCACAGCACTTGTTTCCATCAAAGTCTATGCTGTCATTTTGGTGATTTTCTTTGGTTTGTTTATTTGTTTGTTTAAATAAAGAAGGGCTATATTGGATAAAAAGCATATACAAATTTATAAAGAACTAATATGGTAACTAAAAGTAGATTACAGAATAAAAGCCTAGAGAAAATTGTTTAAAAAAACAAAACTCAACTGAGTAAATTTTAGAGATCTGACTGGCTTTATTCAACAATTCATGAATTGGGCAGCACTGCATGAGCAGATAGAAAGGAGCTCTGAGGAGCTGTACAAAATGGAAGACTTTTACAGGCAGAAGGGAGCAGGACAAGGAAGTTATACCAGCGACAAGTGGGTTGGTTGTGGCAAGGTCACCTTCCTTTAGGGCACGGAGGTACAGGAGGATGGAGGGTCTATCAGACAGATGACCTCACTAGTGCTGATCAGGTAGTTCCTGATTAGCTGGTTAAAGATTCTATTCCTGGGAGAGGTTAAAACTATAATTAAGTATTAATTCTTGGTTTGGTGGCAAGGGGCTTAGCATAAGTGACTCCATTTTGGGTCTGTTGTCTTATTTTTAACAAAATGAACATAAACAAAATTAAAGGGCAGCCTTTGGAGGTCCTTTAATTGCATGGTAATTGGGAGTCAAAGCAGAATCTATTTAGAATCCACAAGGCCTATTAGGAGTCCAGAGGACCAATAGCAAGTCAACCAAAATTAGGAAAAGAAATCAGACTTTAATTGTAAACAGAAGACTAATCATTAGCTGTTCCCTTTCCCTAGAGTAAGTCATGGATAGTTGCCTGACATTTTACATTTTACTTTAAGTAAAAAAAAAAAAAAAAAAAAAAAAATTACACAAGTGGCCTCCTCATTAGCAGGTTTTTTTTGTCTTAGTGGCCATCAGAAATCTAGCTAAAGTCCAAGATTAAAAAACATCTTCCCAATTCCTCCATGATAGCTTACTCTCCGAACTGCCCTATATCTACTCCAGGTCCACAACTGCAGACAAAGAACCCCACTTTGCATATGTGCTTGACAGCTCACCTGTGGCTTTATGCCAAGTCACCACCTGACATGCAGATCAATTACATGCACACTGAAAATACAGTTAACCGACTCTTAGAAATGTGTCTCATTGCTAAGTAGCCCAGAACTCTGTTCAATAGCTGCCATGTTCATGTGATAGACATAAATAAGGCCAACATAAGCCACAACTACATACATAGCAACACGTTTTAATAACCGTGCTTATTATAGTCATCAAATCTGATTTTTTTAATACTTAAATGAATCTGGCCATAATACCTTTAACTGTATTAGGATTCCATTAGCCTAACACATCAGAGCAACCGTTGTTGAGTTAGAAATGAAAGTATGACAGACATGGTTGAAATGGCAGATGATACTGAAAATTACCAACTGCTAATAGATGGAAAGCTATCCCAATCTGTTAACATTATTTGGTTTTACTTTTATATCCTGAAATGCCTTTCTCCAATGTATATACTAATCTGGTCTGTGTAGGTTCTAGGAACATTTCTATGGTTAAAAAAAAAATAGATCTACTTTTTAACTTTGGTTTTAATTTTAACTCTTTATTTTAAGGTTTGGGCAAAAGTTCATATCACAAGAGCTTCATGGTACAGTTTGAAGAAGATTGCGTTGAGTCTTCCATCCATTCAATAAGCACCTGGTGGATATAAGGTACTGTGATGGACACTGGAGAGGCTATAAAAATGCATAAAGTGGCAAAGGACTAATATAGTAAAAGTAAAACAAGGCCGATGGAGCTCAAAGTAGGAGAGAAGGCTTCCAGACAAAGGATCAGGAAAGACTTCATGGAGGAGACAGAACAGGAATGAGTCAGAGAACAGTAAGAAGACTCCTGTGCGGGAACAAGCAGATGCTCCATTCATTCATTTGTAACCTGTCCTGAGCAACGTCATGGGTGAAGACGGCAGGCAGATACACTCAAGAACACTGCCTTGACTACCAGCAGACTGGCTAAATGACACACAACACAGTTCAGGGCTGTAGGAGAGATCTGGCTCTCAGGATATAGCAGACCACTCATGAAGTCCCTGGAGGCCAGCCCGAGGAGTCTGGGCTTCACTTCCAGGCAAGGTGAAGCCATGAGATGTTTACAACCAGGAAAGGAACATCAGCAGCAGGTGTAACTTGGGAGAAACTAGAGTCAAAGAAACAATGCAGAGGCTGCAGGTGATGTTTCTGGACATCAAGACATGTCAGAGCTAGTTTTATTGACATGGAAGGCATTCAGAAATGGTGTTCAAAGCTAGGATTTGCAAGAGATGATATAGAGGGGAAGATCATGTAGACTAGAGCCAACAAGAGAATAAGCTCAAAGAATACAAAATCGAAGTGGACAACAGTGGTCAGAAAGAGGAGAACCAGGGGGTGTGGTGCCTCAGGCACCCAGAAAGCAGAGTTTCAGGAAACAAGGAGTGAACAACTCAGCTTATGCTACAGAGAGGTCTCGTAGGATAGAAAGAAAATGAGCAATTAGGAGTATTTGAATACCCAAATGCAAGCAGTTTGATAGTTTTGTAGGGGTAGAAGCCAGAATATCGTGGATTTTGAAGAATGAGTGACTGGGAGAAAGAGACAAAAGCCAGACAGAATACCCATTCTAGAAATAGGGATATAACGAGCTCCAGTGAGGGATAGCAGTGTCTTGGCCAAAGAAAGAATTATTTAAAATAGGAGAGATCTGGGAACATTTGTATGTTTTAGGGAGGGAGCCAGAGAAAGGGAAAAATTAAAGATACAGAAAGAAAATGAATGAGTTGATACAGTAAGAATGTATAATCTTGGAAGTACTTCATAAGAAGTAATAAGTAGAGAACAAATGCTATGGTTTTACAGCACCCCTACGACACACCACCACGGACTCAGGCACAACATCAACATGGTGCGGGGGAGAAAAAGAAAAGACAAAGGGGAAAAAAAAATAAGTAATTCCAATCTGGGCCAGAAATATAAGAAATGAAACACAGTTTTCCAGCATGTCATGATGAGACACCTCACCCAGAGTGACCTGAAGAACAATCCAGAAGAATGCTTGCATACACACCGAATGCCTCTACTGCCAAAGCATTGCAGATGTTCCTGATAATAAAATGAGTTCTGAGATGCATGTTGGCCCCAGTTTGCAAAGACTGGCCCTTGTAGGTGCCTCTGGAAAAAGAGGAGGGGTTTCCTGGCTGTGGGTATGTGGAAGTTACAGGAAGAATAAGGAAAGATGTATATATACTTAAAACAGCAATAAAGGATAGGCTGCCTCAGTCCACCTCCCCTTGGCCAAACTGATATAATTCTTGATGGCATTTTAATTAATTAAGTAGAGGAGAATGAGAATGAGCAAGTAAAATGTAATATGTTATGCAAATGACTTCCAGTAAATTCTTCAAAAAGTGCCCTCAAATATTTCACTGAGAACGATGCAGGTCTTTGAAATGAAGAAAGTTTACTGTTGAATTTCTAGGGCGAAGGCTTTGAGTAGAGCCTTCATCCCTAGAAAATCTCCAGTCGCCATGACTTGCCGAAGGGCGTCTCCCCACAGACCACTGAGCAAGGTTATGTTGTGAAGGACCTAGGCTGAGGAGGCCTACAGAGAGAGCTGCAGGCCCTCCAAATTACCACAGGGTCTCTTGGCTTTGCCTATTAGAAGGTTAATCCTAATTCCTGTAAATGAATGAGATTTGAAAATAGGTGTTTAGGAACAGAAGCAGCCCCAGTGCCACGGCTCACAGAGCAGCCGGGCATAGAGCACACTCAGCCCACCGTTCAATGATAATAGGTTTACCAAGCGAAATAAACGCTGAATTGGGGATAGGGGAGAGCATTTTACCCTATTTGACCTCTTAGGAAAGTCACGCAGGGTGTCCTGAGGGGAGAAGAGCAGATAGGAGGGAACTACCAACATGCTCCCTGTCTGAGCTGATGGTCCCTTGTTACAGAACAAACAGAAAAAAGAAAATGTGCCAATTACTCTGACAAGTATTTTCATTCATTTTGTTATACCTATCCAAGTGAGTCCGTGTTTGTCTCCTGCTCAGTCTCCGCTATTAGGACACAGGGCTGTGCAGCAGGCAGCATCGGTGCCTCCAAATCTCTCCCAGCTCCCGTCCCTGAGGCCACCCTCTGTCCCCACCAGCCACAGGTACACAAGGACACACCCAGAAATCCCGACAGCTCTTCTCAATGGGAGGCTGAGCAGGAAGGGTGTGGGGGAGGTCTGAAGTTCCACATTGCTTTGCGTTATTTTACCAACCCCAAAATTCTGCTTTCAAAAACTGTTTAAGTCGATCTGTCTATGGAAAAAGAAAATTATACGGATTATTAATTCTGTTTATGCCTTTTTGCATAAAGATCATTGGGTTTTCAGACCACTGGTTCTGCACAGGCCTCCACACATCACATTTTCGCAGCCTGCATGCACTCCCTCGCAAATGTTAATGTCTCTTTGTTAATAGGAATTCTTGGAGTGGGTGTGTATATATATGTATTATATACAGTCTGAGCAATGTTTGCCCTCCTGATTCCCATCACTTTCCAAAATAATATCTTCCCTACTTACAAATGGAATACGTGTTTATTATAGAAAATTTGGAAAGGAAAGGAAAGCACGAAGAAGAAAATAAAAATCATTCATAAGCCCCAACCTGGAGATAAACACTCATCATTCGGTGCGTATACTTCTCATCTGGTATTCTATGCATTAATACACTTTTTGCCTCCAAAATACTACTACGCTGTATACTATTTTATAAACAGCTCTTTTCACTTAATATGTCACACACATTTTTTTCTATATCATTAAATATTCTTCCAAGCGTAATTTTCCAAAGTGACATAATACGCCATATGATGCATGTACCTAATGATATCAGCCATCCCCCATTGCTGGGTATTTAAGTTGTTGCCAACATTTTGTTAACATTAGCCATATTACATTGAACATCCTTTTATCTTTGCTTAAATCCAGAATTATTTCCTTTGGGTAAAATCTTGTAAATAAAGTTGCTGAGTCATTGGGAGTAGGCAATTATTAAGGCTTTCTATATTTTGTAAAATTGCTTTTCGGAAAGATTATACCAATTTACATTCCTACCAGTGGTATATCAAAGGACATCTTTCCCCATTTTCCAACACTAGTTTTCCCATTATTTTGATATTCTGTCTTTTTGGAATAGAACTTAGTGTGACCCTTGTCTTCAAGGCAGTAAACAAACGGTGTGATTAGAGTTAAACATGTTCCTACGATGTCTTCCATAGACTTGTCAGGCAAAAACTGGCCATCAACACATTAAATGTGATCACTGAAGACTGTGCCATTGTGGTTCCCACATCCTCACTTTCTATGGTTAATCTGTTCTTTTTCATCCACACAGAATGTTTCTGATCAGATATCTACATGCTCTTAAGTAAAAATAAAGGCAATTTCCAACAGTTGGGGACAGAGATTCCAAATATGGTTCTATAAAATGTAATGAGTTTTTGAATTGTAAAACTCTCAGTCCAGGGGAAGAGTTCTCAGCGATGACTGTGATGCTAATAGGAAGATCTAAAGAGTAAACAGCTCAGATCCCTGAACAGACCTCTGAAGGATGGAAGCTGGTTAAAGCTAGCGGGAGTGAACAGAACAATATCAGAGAAAATAGACTGTACCGATTCCAAGAGATAAGACTGATGAAATCCAGTGTTGGGCTAACATATCCCACCCACATAGTTATATAAATAGGATTGTGGAAGAGAGCTTATGGATGTGTGCCCTAAAAAAATTTTTTGTTAATTTAAAAAAGGAAGGAAGGAAGGAAGGAAGGAAGGAAGGAAGGAAGGAAGGAAGGGAGAGAGGGAAGGAGGGAGGAAATGGAGGAAGGGAGGGAAAGAGAAAGAAAGAAAAAGAAAAAAGAAAGAGAGAGGGAAAAAGAAAGAAAGAAAGAAAGAAAGAGAGAGAGGGAGGGAGGGAGAGAGAGAGAGAGAGAGAGAGAGGAGAGGAGAGGAGAGGAGAGGAAAGGAAAGAGGGGGGCCTGGGTGGCACAGTCCTTAAGCGGCTGCCTTCGGCTCAGGGCGTGATCCCGGTGTTATAGGATCGAGCCCCACATCAGGCTCCTCCGCNTATCTCCCCAAAGAATTCTCCTGAAACTGGATCTGAGCCTGAGAGGGCAATATAAAATGGGATGTACTGAAAATAATTTTTAACTAGCAATCCTAGTACCTATTAAATTATGATCTACATCCAATTTCTCGTTTAAAACAGTTTGGAGCTCAATAATTAGTATGAAAGGTAACTTCCAGAAATGTTTGACAGGAAAACCTATTATTTCTGTATGAGGCTGCCACCGGGCCTCCATGTCCACCAAAGTAGTAAATGAGTCCCAGAATGCTTAGGAAAAGCTGACACACTGAGCTAATCTTTAATTTATTGATTTGCTACTTCACTGAAAAAAGGCAGTATATCAATAAATGGCGTTGGTTAAGAAGTTAAGGTCCAAGAAGAGGGTTTGCTGGAATACATGAGTACATCAAGGTTTGAAGAAAATAAAATCTCGGGCTTCTGGGAGAAAACTGATGTCTGGTAAGGACACAAGAACATCAAGCAATATAAACTTTAAGATCAACAAACTTGAAGATCTATTTTATAATGTCCTTCCTTTTTTTGTGCCTTCCTATTTGTACAAAATAAAAAAAAAAGCAATAAACTGGAAATTTTCAGATAAACTAATCTAAAAACAGTAAGTGAAATGAATAATTTAGAACTCTAGGATCCAGCAAAATATGACTTCGTAACTTATGACTTTATGCTTAATTATAATGATCAATTAAAGAAATCTCTGTATGAAAATTAAAAATAGGGAATCCTAAAATGATAAAACTAAAAAGGAAAGTAAAAGAGAAAAGGCAATGATGTAAAATTAAAATAATCCTTAATTCTGAAGATGAAAATGGTCCCTGAACATATTTAAATTACTCTTGCTCTTACAGGCTCATATTAGTCTTTCGGAAGAAGAAATTGTAAAATTTTCCTTCATACCAAGAGAAAATGTTGCCTAAATGCATTTTTGGATTGTCTGTGGTATGACATATTAATAATCTGGAGATGTACAAAATGAGTCCTTCTTAATAAACATGGGAAGTTGATTTTGAATAAAATTTTAAATAAATTGTGTAAATACACATGTGGAATAATTGAGAAGTTTTGATTAGTAAAGAGCAGAGTGACCCTTGATGTCATTCCCCAATATGGTTATTAAAATTTTTATGTATTCTTTTCTAACATTTTTTATTTCAATTAATGTTTATTAAATAGTTGTACATAAAATCATGTATCCTTCTTTTTTCATTTAACAGCATATCAGAGGCATTTTAATGTGACTACATGGCAGCTACCAAATAGTATCCCAGGGTGTCATCGTTTAATTTTATTTTTTTATTTATTGTTATTTTTTATTTTGTTGGACATTTGAATTACGTGTATGTATTGCTACGCTGTGAAACCACTGCCATGAACACCCTAATGCATAAGGTTCTGACAGCCTGTGTAGACTGGTTGAAAAAATAACAACAGTTCACTTTCAGTGTCCACACCCCCTTGCCATGTTAAGTGTGAGTGTCCACCTTGACTCCAAAGTCAGCCACGAGACTTGCTGGGCAAAAAGTATTAGCAACCCTGAATGCAAGCTCGTGCACATGAGCGCTTGCTCCCTTCCTCTCCTGGGAGCTCTATCTCCAAATCAACAGGCCCGGGCTAGTTGGCTGGATGATGAGACATATGAGCCAGTTGCTCCCACTCCTGCAGACCTGCCAACTACCAGACATGTGATGAAAGCCATCCTGGATCACCCAGCCACTGGCCAACTCAGCAACCAAACAGCCTCGTTGAAGACTGGAGCAAGCCTGGTTGAAATCAGCAGAGGTGGTCCAGGCAAGAAGAAACGCCAGTGACCCATAGAATCATGAGCCAGAGAAATTATTATTATTTCAAGCCACTTTGTTTTGGAGGGGTTCGTTATATGGCTTAAAAGCTAACAAACACAGACTTTTCCTGTATTTCTTTAGGCTACTTTCCCAGAAATGAATTTACTTGGTCAAAGGGCAAGCACACTGACTATTCATTGACTGATAAGCAGTCTGCCTTCTCAACATTCAGTAGCCCCAAGAATGAATCAGCCATTCTGCTACTATGATCTGAGTGGTCCCTATAGTCTTCAAAGACTCTTCTTCAGGGAGCCAGAATATGATACTTGGGAAGTCAATGGGCTAAGGGCACCTGCGTGGCTTAGTTGGTTAAGCGTCCAACTCAATTTTGGCTCAGGTCATGATCTGAAGGTTGTGAGATCGAGCCCTGCATCAGGCTCCATGCTCAGCAGGGAGCCAGCTTGAGATTCTCTCCCTCTGACCCTTACCAGCCCCCTGCTTGCACGCTCTCTCTCTGTAAAATAAATAAATAAAATCCTAAAAAAGAAGAAGAAGAAGAAGAAGAAGAAGAAGGAGAAGAAGAAGGAGAAGAAGAAGAAGTCATCGTCAATGGGCTAGAGAATGCTTTGCCAGGATTTCTTTAAGACCCACAGTTTGAACCTCCAACCTCCAACCCTAATAAAGAGACACAGTATCTCAGGTCCCACCAGTAATGTGCAAAGTTCTCTGTCCTTGGGCATCTTTACTCTCAGGTCTGATGATGTTCACTCCATGCCAGAAGAGCCATCTGTCTCCTACTTTCTTTCACGCATTCCTTCAAAACATAATTACTTAGAATTTATTAGCTAATGAATCAGGTGTTAGGAGGCAACAAGAAAATGCTTCCTACCTTAGTCTACTTAGTCTTCTGGTAGAAAGGAGAAATATCTAGCAGCAATCTCTGGACTTTCTATTAAAATATAACCTGAAGCACATTCTGTTTACAGCCACCCAGCTCTATCCTGATTCTAATTTAATTTCTCTCGACTTTGGCAGTAAAGTAAAAAGTGACTTAGGCCAAAAATAATTTTTATATTAAATACGTGTTGAAATGATAAGATCTTGGATACATTAAGTAAAATATATTATCAAAATTAATGTCACCTGCTTTTCTTTATTTTTTTAGTGTTATTTAAAAATTTTACTGCATGGCTCACATCTGTGGCTCACATCCTATTTCTATTGGACAATGCTGCTGCCCCAGATACTTTCAAAGCCTGGGTGAAAAGGATGCTGATTTAAACTGAGCAATAAAGATATTAATTGAATGAACTTAACTACAATCTGGACAGAGGCAAAGACTCACATCAAATAACAGGATTTGGTCAAGATGTGAATATGGCATTCTCCACGTGACACAGAAACTTGGAAGATTAACACAGGATCATCACAGAGGCATGTAGCCCTCAATCCCCCATCTCATCCTACCTCTGATCACATCCTGGCCATGACTTTTCCGCCCAATAACCAACTTCTGCTCACCCACTGGAGGGAATCTTCTTTTTTTTTTTTTTAAAGATTTTATTTATTTATTTGAAAGAGAGAGAGACAGCCAGCAAGAGAGGGATACCCAAGCAGAGGAGTGGGAGAGGAAGAAGCAGGCTCCCAGCCGAGGAGCCCAATGTGGGGCTTGACCCCAGGACGCTGGGATCACACCCTGAGCCGAAGGCAGACGCCTAACGACTGAGCCACCCAGGCGCCCCTAAAGGGAATCTTCTAATGGGTATGTATGTTTTCCAGATTGGGAAATTCATTCCCAAATCCTAAGAATGAAATATAAATATAATGAAATAAATCCAGCCCACAGTATCAACAACTTGGTGTAATATTCAGGAGAAAGTTTTATCATTAGGACAATCAGTATGTATCTGTTATTAAACTATTTTTAAGAGAATTTGGCATATAGGGAATCTGACAGGTTATTTTTTGTAATTCTAACATAAAATATGCAAATAATTTCAGAACTGTTTTGAAAGGATTGAGAAACCATGGTATATAATATTGGAAAAATTCAGACAATTTTTTATGTTTATCATGTTTTGCTATGTTTGCAAACTTAATGTAGGTTTACAAGAGACTTTTAAGCGCTCAGGAAATTTCTCCTTGTTAGAGTCAATAATTTACCCTTTCAGGCATCCAAAACTGTATAAAAGAAATAAAACCTATTAGATATATTGGTACATTGGGGCGCCTGGGTAGTGCAGTCATTAAGCATCTGCCCTCGGCTCAGGGCGTGATCCCGGTGTTCCGCTGGGAGCCTGCTTCTTCCTCTCCCACTCCCCCTGCTGTGTTCCCTCTCTCGCTGTCTGTCTCTCTGTCACATAAATAAAAAAAATAAAATCTTTAAAAAAAATTTTAAAAAAAGATATATTGGTACATTTTGTAATGTTTAAGGAATTTAATTAAATTAGATTTGTAAATAGGACTGGCTGTTTAAGGACTTCTGGTCTTTTAATTTGAGTAAATTAAATAACTAATTAAGAAAAAGTGGAGTTATTTGCTCTTATTTTAATCACTTTTTATATAGAATACAAGATATAGAAGTTAAAATTAAAAGCTTAATAAATAGATTTAACTTTTTAAAATTTTGTACACTTTACTTAAAACTCAAGTATTATAAATAGTTCTTTCTATGCACAAAGGCCCCACTCAGCACATGAAAAAATCACGCACAGCAGCAAGGGAAGGTATCCAAAATTCTTGGGGGAAAGCCAAGTCAATCCTTGCATTGAAACGATACTTGCTTCCTGGATAATGTCTCCATCACAGAATTAAAAGGTAGTCTTAATAGGGGGTAGAAGAATTTTGTGATTCGATGTCACCTCAGACTCTGTATCTGCCTCAGGAGGTCACAGCATCCCCATCCTTGGAAGCATTTGCCTGGTTATGCCCACAGAACATGGCTGTGGGTTGTGCGCAAGCCCTCTGTGAGCAGCCCTCCAGCCCAGGGGACCACGCTGGGTCAGGCAGGGGCGCTGGGCTGCCCATAGAGTGAAGCACTCCACCTTTGGCAGAGGTCTCAAACAAGCTGTGAACTAGGAATAAAGAGACGGTAAAAATCAAGCAAGGGTTATCTTGCGGTCCCGAAATTTCTCTCTTATTACTGAAAGAACCAAAGTTGGGCTTCTGCAGAAGGAGGATTCATTCCTAATTCTGGCAGTGCCTAAAATACCTTCTGTACATCCACAATAGCAACCACATCCAGATGCTTGTACTTTGACACTCCCTATCTTCCTTTCAGGGAGAAGCAGGAAATAAGGTTGAAAGCACAGTGTGGGAGCCAAATCGCGAAGGGCCAGAAACGAAAACCAAGGGGCATTTACTTTATCTAAAAGGCAGTGCTGAGTTGGCCAAGATCCTAAAGCAGACAGGTAAGTTTATAAAAATAAAAATAAATTTTTTAAAAAAGCACTTTAAAAAGACCAGTCTTGGAGCGCCCGGGTGGCTCAGTCAGTTAAGACTCCGCTGTCGATTTCTGCTCAGATCATGATCTCAGGGTTATGAGATCTAGTCCCGTGTGTGACTTGTGCTCAGCCAGGGTCTGCTTGAGAGATTCTCTCCCTCCCCTTCTCCCTCTGCCCCTCCCCTGCCTTGAACTCTCTCTCCCTCTCTCTAAAATAAATGGATAAATCTTTAAAAAAAAAAAAAAACCAAAACCAAAAAAACACAGTCTTTTCCAGTAGCACACATTCAGGGAGAGCCTAGAGGTAAGATACCAGGTAGGAGGTATTGCAAGAGCTGCTTAAGATCTGAACTAGTGTTGTATAAGTTGTAGGGCAACTAATTTATGGTCCTAACCAGGATACTTCAGTAAGTAAAAGAGAGTGGTAGCAGAATGGGGGTGTTTGCTGTAAATGTCAACTGTCCTGAGCAAGCTGGGATGTATGGTCATTCTAGCCAGTGAGAAGGCAAAGGAAGAAAGATGATATAGAAATGTGAAGAAAAAAAGCAAAAAGACTTAGTGATTTACCAGACTCAAGAGGTCAAGAGGGAAGGAAGAGTCAAATATAACGCTGAGCTCCAGGTAACTTGAAGAATACCGGCACCAGGAACAGAAGCTGGACACACCTGGGTGCTGGTAGGGGAGAAGGTAACCAGGTGGAGATGTCCAGCAAACAACCAATGTGGGATTAAAACCTGATCAGATCAGGAGCTAGAAATATGGGACTCATCTCCATAAGGACAGAGGGAAAAGAAGATGGAGAAAGACAGTCTTGGGAACATACTGTAGGAGGAGAAAAGGAAGGGTAGTCAGTGAAGGAGTCAACAAAGGGGTCAGAGACATACAAGGAGGAAAATCAAAGGCTTTTGAGTGAGTTTGGAGAAAACAGGAGAACAATGGACCAGACACTATAGGAAATACCAGTTTGAGAAGAATTAACCCAAAACTACTGGATTAGCAATCAGGGAATTACCAGTGAATCAAGAACATCTCTTTAGGGAGCTGGGAACTGAAGCTACATTGCAAGTAGGTAAGTAGTGAGTGGTGACGAGAAAGTAGAAACAGAGAATAGACTATCCTCTTCTAAATGCTCAATAAATGAAAGGAGGATAAAGACCACAGGGTTCTGGGGGGATAACCTAATCCTGTACAGAAAACATATTTCCGGGGGCCTGGGTGGCTCAGGCGTTAAGCATCTGCCTTCAGCCCAGGGCGTGATCCCAGTGTTCTGGGATCGAGCCCCACGTCGGGCTCCCTCCTCCGCTGGGAGCCTGCTTCTTCCTCTCTCACTCCCCCTGCTTGTATTCTCTCTTTCACTGGCTGTATCTCTCTCTTTCAAATAAATAAATGAAATCTTTAAAAAAAAAGAAAGGAAGGAAGGAAGGAAGAAAGAAAGAAAGAAAGAAAGAAAGAAAGAAAGAAAGAAAGAAAGAAAAAGAAAGAGAAAACATATTTCCAACAGCAAAATCCTAAAGCTAAATTCAAGTTCTCTACCCAGGTAAGAACCATGTGAAAACCCCCTGATTCTCTTGGGCTCTGTCTATTCATTATGGAGAAAGCCCAACAAAGCCCATATAATAACCTACAGCATGTTAACTTCTGTTTGAAGTCTCTCAGTGATTGTAAATTCTGGACCAATTGTTTCAGTTGAATTCAAGTCAAGTGGTTCTTTGTGTAACTGGAATTTTGTCAAAAATCTCATCTCTCATTCAAATTCCCATTTTATGTTATTTAGAAAACTGTCGATTTAGGTATATTCCACCTTAGAAATAAAATTTTAATTTGTAACTTATAAAGTAAAAGTTTGCTTTCATCTTTAAAAAGGTAGAGAAAGGAGAAAGAGAGAAAGGTGGGAAAAAGAGAGGAGTGGCAACTTGCTATATACATGAAGGTAAATAAAACTCCCTCTAGATTGGCTCATTTGAAGACTTGGTCATTAATCAAGACAGTACTCCAAGAAAATTTAAATTTACTTACACTATTGATTGTCCTGTGTTTTGTCCATGCATCCCCAATCTCTAGCCCCTTTCCCTGCACCTGTCTAGCTCATGGTCATGATTAGGTTAGAGCTAAACATCACTTTGCCATCACTGTCCTTTAAAACGGGTTGGCATAAGATGCCATATGGGGTTTTCATAATCCTTAACATCCTTTATTGCAATTATTTATTCACTGTCTTCCCCACCAACCAATAGTCTAAGAGGTTAAGAACCATAGCTGTCTTGTATCCAACTGTGTAATACTTTAGATAGGGCCTAGCATAAAGTAGGTGCCCAATAATACCCAATAAATGAATAAACACATAAAGCTCTGAAAAAATGTAATCATTTATCAATGCTGCTTCCATCTCCCACTTCGGACAGACTACAGCAATATTTTTTATTTCATAGAATCAAAGATCTACGTACTTCAGAGTAACAGTGATATTTAAAGATGATCTGGTTTAAATGCTTATCTATCTATCTATCTATCTATCTATCTACCTATCTATCTATCTATCCTTAGAGAAGGGGGCAGAGGGAGAAAGAGAATCTTAAGCAGGCTCCATGCCCAGCATGTAGCCTGATGCGGGGCTCAATCTCACAACCCTGAGATCATGACCTGAGTCAAAATTAAGAGTCAGACGCTTAACCCACTGAGCCACCCATGTGCTCTGCAAACACTTATTTTTAGCGACAGATTTTTTTTTTCAAAACACAGTCATATAAAGGCACTAATTTCTAAGTCAGGTAAAGTAGAGCTGCTCTGGTTGAAACATAAGTTGAGGAAACCAGAACCCTGTCTGTTCTGGCTCTCATTTTCAAGGAAGTGCACCACACATATCTAACACAGCTCCACAGAAAGTTGGGGCTTGCTGGATGACACTTGGAGAACCATGAGACTGGATTAAGAGCCACAATATATTAAAAGCACCTGTAAAGCAACAAGAAAAATTACAAGTTAACTAATGGAAAAAAAGTTTGCAAAGTTTATGAAAAGGAAATTTACTGGAAAAGATATACTCATGGCCAGTAAAAATACGTAAAGATGAGGTTGAAACAACAGGAAAAAGACTTTACCCATAATACTAGTAAAATGAAAATATTTATATTATCAAGAAGGCAAAAAACACTGTCATGGAGGTGGAAATCGAGCAGGAATTCCAATTTTAAGCTGCACTTGCCCTTTGACCCAGAAAATTACTTCTAAGAATCTATTCTACAGAAATTCCAAGCATGTGCATAAAGATAAACATCCTAACATATCTTTGTACTTTTATTTTTAGATGCATATTTCAACCCTTGTCTGTATTTCTTGTTGCAAAAGTTTACCAAAAAATGCAGGCAAAAGGGAATATAGGGGCGCCTGGGTGGCACAGCGGTTAAGCGTCTGCCTTCGGCTCAGGGCGTGATCCCGGCGTTATGGGATCGAGCCCCACATCAGGCTCCTCTGCTGTGAGCCTGCTTCTTCCTCTCCCATTCCCCTTGCTGTGTTCCCTCTCTCGCTGGCTGTCTCTGTCTCTGTCTAATAAATAAATAAAATCTTTAAAAAAAAAAAAAGGGAATATAAGCAAAAGGTCAAGTTTAAAACAACATTTTCCTTATGGCCAGTAAACCCTACATAAGAAATAGGAAGATGGGTAGATCGGTAGGAGAAGAATGAAGGGGGGTAAACAGAAGGGGGAATGAACCATGAGAGACTGTGGACTCTGGGAAACAAACTGAGGGCTTCCAGAGGGGAGGGGGGTGGGGGATTGGGATAGGCTGGTGATGGGTATTAAGGAGGGCACGTATTGCATGGTGCACTGGGTGTTACATGCAAATAATGAATCATGGAACACTGCATCAAAAACTGGGGATGTACTGTATGGTGACTAATATAACAAAAAAAAATTATTAAAACAAAACAAAACAAAAAAAACCTAAAAAAAAAAGTAAGGTATGTTTTTACAATTGACCAATTATTTTCTTGGAATATTAAAATCTATTTATTAAGGGGCTCCTGGGGTGGCTCAGTCGGTTAAGCATCTGACTCTTGGTTTCGGCTCAGGTCACAATCTCAGGTTTGTGAAATCAAGCTCAGCAGGGAGTCTGCTTCTCTCCTTCTCCCTCTGCCCCTCCTCCTACTTGCGTGCTCTCTCTCAAATAAATAAATAAATCTTTTTTTAAAAATCTATTTATTGAAACATGTATACGTTTACTTCTCCCAAAAACAGTATTTCATGGTATTTGTCAGGTGCATAAAAACTTACTTAAAACAAAAGAAAAACTCAGACCTCGTAAATGTTCATATTAATACGATATAGAATCTTCCAAGCAAATCAGATAAATGTGTTTTAAAACAGTTCTTCAGGACCTAGGTGGCGCAGTCAGTTAAGCGTCCAACTCTTGGTTTTGGCTCAGGTCATGATAGTTTCGGCTCAGGTCATGATCTCAGGGTTGTGGGATCAAACCCCCAGTGGGGCTCCACTCAGCACAGAGTCTGCTTAATATTCTCCATCCCTCCCTGCTGCCCCTCCCCACTACTGTCTCTCTCTCTCTCAAATAAATAAATCTTTTTACAAAAATAAATAAAACAGTCATTATATCGGTGCCATGAAACACAATTTCCAAGCTGTAATTCACATCCAATTTAAAACGTTTTTCTGTTATACGCATACTTGGCAGCACTCTTTTTTATATTTTAAATTTATTACTAAAGTATAGTTGACAAACAATGTGTTATTAGTTTCAGGTGTACAACATAGTGATTCGACAACTCTATACATTACTCAATGCCCACCATGATAAGCGTAGTCACATCTGCCACCATACAATGTTATTACAATATTATTGACTATATTCCCTACGTCGTACTTTTTCTCTTTCTGACTTACTTTATAACTGGAAGTTTGTACCTCTTAATCTGTTTCATCTATTTCTCCCATCCCTCCACCCACCTCCCTTCTGGCAGCCACCCATTTGCTCTCTGTGATTAAGAGTCTATTTTGTTTGTGCATTTGTTTTGTTTTTTAGATTCCACATATAAGTGAAATCATACAGTATTTGTCTTTGTCTGACTAATTTTGTGTATTATTTTTAATAAGAGAAATTTAGCAACAACCTCAATGACTATCAGTAGAAGGAGATTTAAATAAATCATAATAGCCTCACCATGGAACACTATGAAATCATTTTTTAAATGGTAGATAATAAAAACAGTAAAAGTAATAGTTGATACGGTGGAATGTTAAATTAGAAGTTTTACCTAAGGCACCAAGATGCAGTAAATGTAGCATACCAAAGTCAGTACCAATTGAACTTTCAATAAAAATAGTAAAACAAACCTATTACTGAGCTTCCAAACATCTCACCCTGTTCAAAGACACAAAGGGCTCAATTTATGGGAAATCGAGAGGATGTGAAGAATACTTCTTTGCTGACAGCCACCGGGGTACAATGAGTAGCACCAAGGGGGAGGGTCTGAGGTGCTCCCTGTATCTCAAGTTACGAGCAAGGGACTCCAGAGAGACTACTCAGAGAAAGAAATAAATATCTCCTGAGGTTAGCAGGACAGGGGATACAGTGACGTGGGGTCTGATCCCATCTGAGAAATCGAAGAGGAGAGGCAGGCTGTCTAGCATCTGATGGATGAATTGAAGGAAAGCTGCCTGTGTTGGGGGTGACTGCACCCCCAGAGTTTATGGAAGGAGGAAGACTTCAGTGATTCCATGGGCCAGATGTGCACCGTGAGGGACAATCACCCTGATGTCTTCTTGGGGCCTGTCTAATGGGGCCAACTGAGAGGGAGGGCAGCCAGACCTCAGCAGAGAGAAGCTGAAGGTAGCAATGTATTTCTAAGGATTGCAGATGGGAAAGCAGCCAGTTGAAGGCCAGTTCATCATTCTTGTCAAGGGAAATACAGGTGGGAAGCCCCTAGAGGCTGGGGATGTCCCAAAAGAATCCATGCAAACATCCGAAAGAAAAAGAGTCCACTGTTAAAAGCTGCCAGATTCAGAAAGCACAAAATCACCCAACTATGAAATAGCTTTCCCGTCTCCTTATTGCCTCTCCTTCTCCCTGCCTCAACCCTGAAAGTGTCAGAGACCAAGGAAGATGCCAGAAGAGGGGTAGGGGGATAAGATGCAGAAAGAAGAACCTGAACTCAACCCACCTTTCCCAGGCGAGGCTTCCTACCTACAGCAGGTCCTAGCCAGATGAGGGGACGGGTTTATGTTTTAACCATAAGTGAGTAAGGCAAGTTTATATCGCATATGGTCTTGTTCTAATTTCTGAATTGACACTGTGTTTACAACTTTAAATGACTTTAGGATCTTTTACTACCTAAGGATGTGGGACTTCCAGAACCTTCATCTAGTAGCAGGGGAAACAACATCCCCCTCTGAATAAAGTTTAAATGATCAAGAGACAATAAACAAATTGCTTTCTTATCATAGCCCTGTGAGCTCCGTGTACAGATGCATTTATGTTTATCAAGTGCTAATTTTGCCCAACACAGTGAACACTTCACTGTATTTTTTTATCAGTTAAACTGAAGATGCTGTCAGAGAAAGAAGACACCAGTTAATAAACTACAGGACAATAAAATCCCGTTTAAATTAAAAATAAACAAAACAGAGCATTGTGTCTGTATGTTTACATTCAAGTGTGTATTTGCAAGTATTCAGGAAAATTATGAGAATGCATATTAGTCAGGGTTCCCCAGAGAAACAGAGCTGACATGATGTGTGTATATGTGTGTGTGTGTGTGTGTGTGTGTGTGTGTGTGTATATATATATATAGAAATAGAGAGATTTATTTTAAGGAATTGTCTTACGCTATTGCAGAGGCTGGTGAATCCAAAATCTGACGGGGGAAAACTGGCAGGCTGGACACTCAAGGAAGAGCTGCAGTTCGAATCCCAAGATCATCCGCTGTCAGAATTCCTTCTTGCTCAGAGGATGTCAGTCTTCGTTCTGGTTAAGACCTTCGCTTGATGAGATGAGGCTCACCCACATCAAGGAGGCTAATACACGTTACTCGAAGTCCACCAATGTAAATCCTAATCTCACTCCAAAAACACCTTCACTGGGGCACCTGGGTGGCTGAGTCTTAGCATCTGCCTTCGGCTCAGGTCATGATCTCAGGGTCCTGGGATCGAGCCCTGTGTCTGGCGCCCTGCTCAGCAAGGAGTCTGCTCTCCCTCTCCCTCTGCCCCTCCCCCCAGCTTGGGCACACACTCTCTCTCAAATACATAGACAAAATCTTAAAAAAGAAAAAAAACCACCTTCACAGAAACATTCAGACTGATGTTTGACCAAACATCTGGGCACCATGGCCCACTCGAGCTGATACACAAAATTAACCCTCAGAGGAGGATACACATCAAACCACTGATAGTGAGTGGGTACCTCTGGGGCAGGACTTTCACGTCTTACTCTGTCGGTGTATACTATTCACCCCTAGCCTGAGTAAGGATGACAGTGGCCTGCTCCTGCTCCCACATTATAGACAATGACACTCTGAACCTTCTCGGGTCGAGCCTTTTTCCAAGGCTAGGTGCTTTCAGGGCCAAGGATATATGCCTACCCGGAGGCCTTGCCCACAATATCAGACTGCGTTTCAGGCACCTGGGACTCCGGAATGCCCTCGCGGGGGCTCTTTCCCAAGTCCGCCCTCTCCAGGGCGGATGCATGGCATTAGTGGGTGCTCCCGCAGCCCCGAGAGGTGACAGGGGGCAGGTGTTCATGGGACTGAGGGATGGGAGCAGAGGAAAGAGTGAGACGTGCGGATGGGGTTTCCCCACGTGTGCCCGGGGGCCCCTGGCAGGTGGAAGAGAAGATGGGTGGGGCCACAGGCCAGGACCAGCTCTCTCCCCCATGCCATGTTCTGACAGAGACCTCTAAAGAGTCCAACCACTGGAGCCCCATCTTCCAACACTAGGGTGACGTACTTGTCAACGGGAAACATAATTTAAAACCAACTCTTCTCCCAACCTTTTCCACAAAGACAGCAGAGAAAGAAAAGAGTTATATGCTGAGTAAGTGTTAAGCCAGAACGGGATGCACGTCACGGGCAACGTGTTAAGAGACTGAAGGACAGAAAGAAATCTCACCCACCTGCACAGCCAGGCAGATACAACCCACCATCTACACGTTCTCAAGATAAACAGTGCCTACTCCCCAAGTCCGAGGACTTGATGGTACCATTTAGGACACACAGTTCATTGAAAGTTCACCTGGTAATGGGGGTAACCAATCTGCGTTAGCTAATTGGTTTTATACGAGGGAAAAATAAATTTCTATCTTCATGATAGAAAGAAGCAAGCTCCCCACCAAAGTTAAGTTCCTTCCCGCCCACAGAAACAATGGGGTTGCTACCTTCCTGGAGGATCACATTTCCACATTTCGAAGAGACAGCTCCCCATCCTTGACAAGACACTCCTGGGTCATAAAGATACTCACGAGAGACTTATTTAGCTTATAAAAAGATTTACGGACATTTCAAAGAGAGAGAAAGAACTTCAGTCACAAGTTTTCTGATGTCAATGCTCTAAGAAAAAGGAGAGAAGGCAAATCTCTTCCTTCTTTTTAGCAGGAAGAATTAAGCCCCTTATTTTTAATATTTGTCCTTACAATAGGACATATTTTACTCAGGAGTTTGCCACCTTAATTTCAAATCTTTAGGTGTTCACACATATTACATGTGGAGATCTATTCTTGTTAGGACCCACAAATATTAAAATCAAATATGCCAGGATATTGCTTTTTTTTTCCCTAACAACAATAATGTATTGCTTTGGTCATTCTAAAATGATTTTTTTTATTTTAAAAAGAGAAACTGATACAAGGTTAGCAATTTATTCTGCAGATGAGTAAACTGAGGCACAGAATCATAGAGGAACTCGCTCGGTCAGGGTGACTCAGGCAGTTACTGAGAGAAGTAACCAGTCCTCCGGGTAAAGCTCAGCCCTCTTTCCACTGAGTCATGCTACCTTCCCTTCGCTCAGACCATTTACTACGACTTCAGGCTATCCTGACATATCTTAATACGTCTTGATAATGGCCTAGGAGTTAAAGAGCAGTAAGGACCTGGAACAAAAAACTCCATGTTGAATTTAAATACTTAAAACTTCCAAAAACATGTTTTTAGCACATAATTGTTGCCTAAGAAGCTAGTCCTAAATCAATATGTCAGAAGAGGTCACTTTGCACTTCCAGAATTAAAGGTTTTTTTCAATTGACGTGTCCGTTTCCCACCCCCACGGCAGCTCCAAGATGCACTATAAATCCTGAAGGCTCAGGCTCCCCTGAGCCACTCGGGCTCTGACTTCCCCTTCCTCTAACTCACCATTTCGCCTGCACTGCGTCTCCTCTGTTCCACACCAACCTACGTCTGGAATTCATCCTCACGCCCACGAGGGCTGCAAGCTACCACACTTCACTGCCGGTGCCTTTCTCCTCAAAATTCAGCTCCCCATCCTACTTCTCATTCCTCTGTTCACACACACACACACACACACACACACGCACATGCGCACACACACACACACACACACACAGGCTCAAGACTCCCGTCCTCCTTCCTTGATTCTCTGTTCTCTGGCCTCCTTTTCTCAAAACTCAATTCCTTTCATTTCATTATGCAAAGCAGCTTAAGTCTTGCCTACAATTCAGCGGCTACCTAGCGGCTACCTTAGGATATCCAAGACTGAAGGACTATCTACTCCAGATAGCATAAAAGAAAGAGAAGAGACTGTCATTTCAATTTTTTCTTTCTCCATCAGTGTAAGGGAGTAGCACAGATTTTTTTTTCCCACTGTATCCATTAGGATAATTTCAGGAGGAGGTAATAGAAAACCCAATTCAAAATGATTTAAACAAAAAGGATTTATTATATCACGTAACAATAAGTCTAGAATTTGGAAGTTTTCAGGATTGACTTCAAGGACACAAACTCCTCCACATTTTTCTCTGTCATCCTCAGCTTACTGGCTTGGTCCTTCCAGTTGTCTCCTTATGGGCACAATATAGCTGCCATTGCTCCGGAAGTCAAATGTAGACGCAACAATGTCAGTCTGAGAAACACACTTTTCTCCCAAAAGTCTCTTTTTATCTCTAAGTAAATGCCATCCAGCATCTCACTGACTGGAACTGGTCACATGTATCCCCCTAAAATACTTCTGCAGAACTGAATTATCAAAATTGGCTTAAACCAATCATGATTTGCCTCCTGGGACTGAGAAGGGGCCATTTCCTAAGCACATTTGTTGTGGCTATCTATTTTTACATGACACACCATCCACAAACTTGGTGGCTTAAAACAACAATTTACTATTATCTCTCACAGTTTTGTGAATTGACTGGACTCAGGGGGGCATTTCTAGGGGCTCTCTTGTGGCTACAGTCAGAAAATGACTGGGGTTGGGGTCTTCTGAAGGCTCAACTGGCTGGATGCTCTCCAAGATGGCTTCCTTGCTCACATATCTGCTCCTTCAGGCCTCTCTGTCTAGCAGAGTAGCCCAAACTTCTTATGTGGTGGCCACAAAAGACAAGAAGCAGAAACTACCAGTCCTTTTGTTTTTAAAGATTTTATTTTTGTATGTATTTATTTGATTTGAGAGAGAACAAGAGCGCACACACTTGCACTGCACCAGCAGGGGAGGGGAGAGGGAGAGGAAGAGAGAATCTCTCAAGCAGACTCCCTGCTGAGTGCAGAGCCAAGTTGGGCTCCATCTCACTGCCCTGAGATCACGGCCTGAGTCGAAACCAAGAGTCAGACACTCGACCAACTGAGCCACCCAGGCGCCCCCTACTCCTTTTTAGTACTAAATCTGGAACTAGCCATATTCTATAGGTCAAATCAGTCCAGCCCAGATTCTAGTGATTCCAACTTCTCAGTGGGCGAGTGACAGGCATGTACAGGGAGGGAAGGAATTCATGGCAACCATCTTTGGAATCAAGTTATCACTGGATTTCTGAAGAACATTCAAATAAAACTGGGATCCTATTGACAAGGAAAAAGTGGGAAAACAGATGTTGAGCAGGCAACCACTTTAGTTTTTACTTAGTCAAATCATCTCTGTGGAGAAGAGGTTTGTTTGTAATCCAGCCTAATCATGGAGTTCTATTACGGATCTCAAACCAGCATGGCCATTTGCGAAGAACAACACAGACTCCTTTGATGTGTTCAATCACTCACTCAGTATTAGCTACCATAATTTTTTTAATCATAAGATATTTTAGCTGATAGAAATTTAGAGATCATTTTATCCAACAAACCATTTTACAGATTTAAAAGCAAGGATTCAGAAAAATTATATACCATGTCCAAGATAAGAGTAACTGACAGAGACAGGACATTGACCACTAAGCCTCAGGCATTTCTCACTTCCCCATTCTGCCTTCACAATATAGAGTTCACATCTTCAATTGTGTAGCAGAGTTAAAAGAGCACTGGATTAGGAGTCAGGAACAAAGCTTATGTCTAGCTTTGTGTTACACAGACCACTAGTAGCCACTCAACATTCGGCTCACCTTTTCCACTAAAAGATCTAATTTTATTTAGGGCGTGTGCTTATTTAAAACACTGCTTTTCCTGAACTTCCTAGTAGATAGATTCAGCCATGTGACAAAGTTCTGGCCAATAACATTGAAGTATAAGTGTGGGCCTTCCAGAAACCTCTTTACAAGCTGGCCTTCACCCAAGTCCTTTTTCTTCCCCCTTTCCGCCCTTCCTCTACGGTGCTGTCTGACTCCACTGTGGTAGCCAAAGTGAAAGCAGCCATTTTGGATTACACAAAGACCATGTCCTAGGGAAGTGGGCTCCTGACAACTCAGTACAGCCACCCATATATAATTTTACTTTCCTCCCAAGTTTTCTCCCTCTTGGCATTCCCAATCTCCCCATGCAGCACTACTACCCTCCCAGACAAAAGACTACTTATAACTTTGGCCATCATCTCCACTCCCTTAATTCTGTCACCAGATAGCAAATCCTTCACCACACCTTTCTGATTCTTTCATCACTGCCTGATTTGACTCTTCCCTCCTGGCCTGGCTCTGCCTGAGCAGGTATCTGACTATAGTGATGTGCATCT
The DNA here is from genome assembly GCF_002007445.2 of Ailuropoda melanoleuca. Classification (NCBI taxonomy): domain Eukaryota; kingdom Metazoa; phylum Chordata; class Mammalia; order Carnivora; family Ursidae; genus Ailuropoda; species Ailuropoda melanoleuca. The sequence goes on from NC_048231.1 coordinate 62,471,659, forward strand.
TACAAGACAGAAAAGAAATGGCAGGGTTCGGACCTTCCTCCAATGAATGTACAGTCCTACCAAAGAGACAGCATGCCATTCATTCATTCACTCACTCAACTTTTATTCTATGTGTGTTTTGAGCCAGGACCTGAGCTGGTGCCAAAGACAGAGAGATGACTGAGACATTGCCCCTGCCCTCAAGGACTACTCCTTCTAGGGAAGAAGATAGTCATGTCTAAATAGAAACTAGAAACCAATAACTAGATGAAAATTTATTTTCAAGGAGAAAGTCCCAAAGCTAAGTTTCTGTTTGCCGTTCAAGGAAGAACAATGCAAACACCACCCAGAATCTCTTAGGCCCAGTCTACACATTTGGAAGAGGGTCCCAGAGAGCCCATGCAATAACCTACAGCACACTAACTTCTGTTATAATCTCTTAGTGGTTGCAAAATACCATCTATCGTTTTAGCTAAATGGGATTTGGGTGATTACATTGCTTCCAGCTCTAAATTTCTCTGTTCTATGAAATACATAACTAATGACAGTTACAGCTACCCAGACACATATATATGAGTGCTTAGAGGTGCTCAGAGTGATAGGAGTGTCTGGAGAGGAGCGAGTTAATCTAGGAGGGTTTAACAGAGGAACGACCCACAGAGCATTCCAGTAGGAATGAGAGCATGTTCCTGTCAACAGTACTTCCACGTGAATAACAGTCACAATCAGAGCCCTCGCTGTGCTTAACACAAAAAAGCTGCCACATATACGTTTCATTAGAAAATAAGACAATACTATTTAATAAAATATTATGGTTTCGTTGCACACATTTATCTCCTATACTCCTACTGATTCTAAAAATGGATTTGAAATCACTTATAATGAAAAACAAGAGGATTTTGTAAAGGATGAGGGTGAGTGACTTATAACAGAAAACTAAATTAGAATGACTGAATTGATTGGAATACTTACCTCTGAGCTTCCCGGTAGCTAGCAAAATGTAAAACATCCTGGGTTACATAATTCTCATTATCTGCTAAAAAGAAGGATATCGGTTTATCAGGGTCTCTTTTTTTTTTTTTTTTTGTTCTCCCATCCCTACCTCCTGCCTCTGGCAACCACCAGTCTGTTTTCTGTATCTATGAGCTTTGGGGGGGGGGGTTGGGGGGGAAGGAAGGGGGTTGTTTTGTTATTCAGATTCCAAATATAAGAAAGACCATACAGTAACTGTCTTTCTCTATCCGACTAATTATTTCACTTAGCATAATGCCCTTTAGGTCCATCCATGTAGTCACAAATAGCAAGATTTCATTCTTCATTTGTGGCTGAACAATATTCCATTATATACATACAGACACAGGCATATCACAATTTCTTTATCCAGCCATCCATCAGTCAACTTTTAGGTTGTTTCTGCATCTTCACTATTGTAAATAACGTTGCAATGAACATAGGGATGCATAGATCTTTTTGAATTAGTGTTTTTGTTTTCTTCAGATAAATACCTAAAAGTGGAGTCTCTGAATCATATGGTTAATTCTACTGTTAATTTTTTGAGAAACCTCCATGCTATTTTCCATGGAGGATGGAAAGTGGCTGCACCAATTTACATTCCCACCAACAGTGCACAAGGGTTGCCTTTTCTCCACATCGTTGCCAAGACTTGTTATTTCTTTTTGATAACAGCATTCTAATTGGCATGAAGTGAGATCTCATTTTGGTTTTCACTTGCATTTCCCTGATGATTAATGATGTTGGGCATCTTTTCATGTACCCGTTGGCCATCTGTATGTCTTCAGAAAAATGGCTATTCAGATATTCTGCCCATTTAAAAAGGATCTCTTTTTAAATTTTGAGAAGTATTTATTGTATAGATCTTTATCGAAGGGCACTGAACAATGTGAGAATATATTCAAGGGCACATTTACAAATATTTTAAATCAATGCTCAATAAAACACCAAAGTATCGAATCATGTTATGGTCTGGATAGGACTGCGTAACTTAACATGGCTGCTAACTACAGAAATTGATTTTGAGAAGAAACAAAGGTCCACAGCCAGACACACTTGTAAAACTGAACGTCCTAAGTTCAACTGCCTGCTTAGCTGAGTTGTCACTTTGCACAGATACACTTCAGTGTGACCTGGACCTTTGCAACAGGACTGTGAGGACTTCTCTGAATTCTCAGTCAACACCTGCAGACCACTTGACCAAGGTAAGACAAACCAGTCCACCAAGTACTGCTATAAGGATCATAAAAAGTTCTCTCATTCTTAGTTGGCTCATCCTGAACTCTGAGTGCCCTGGGCTCCACTGAAGGCCTTCGGCAGCCCCTGGACAGACTTCCCAAATGGACCAGGTGCATTTCCACAGTGCCAGATGTGAGAGAGTGATGCTTCCTCATTCTCTCTCCAAACGTTCCAAGAGCATGGATTCTTCTAGTACCCCACATGGATGCTGGTTTGTCCCTCTGACATCACAGGTTTGGTCCAACCCTGATCACAATACATCTGCCCAGGGGCCACCGAGCTTCGCATCCCTAAGAAAGGAGCAACAGTGCTCAGCAGCTATTCTATTCAAAGAACAAGGACTTTGGACACCAAAAGCAAACCTTCCAGAGTAAGACAAGAGTCTAGCAAATGCTTTCCCAACTTGGTTTCCCCAGAGTTTCCTGGAGGATTTGGAACCAACTTCTGCCCCTGAATCCTCAGACTCCCCTAAATCCATAAATCAGACGCAGAAAGCTCCAGAGGGCTTTAAACTCCATTCCCTAAATCACTCTGCGTCTCAAAGATCCAAAGTACAGCCAGCAGAGAAGCACAGGATAGAAAGCGGTGTATTTGTATGTGCTCCTTCCCCCTTGCAGGACCTGCCTCTCTCTTGTTCATCTATCAAAATCCTGTTTGTCCTTCAAAACCCAAGTCAGGTATTATCACTTCTGGAAACATTTCCCTGACAATTCCCTCTCCCTCTCCCTCTCCCTCTCTCTCTCTGAAAACACATCACTCCCAGCTCTGCACTTTTTCTTCACTTTGTAGAGATGCCATGATTGCCTCCGTCAGTTCATGTATGTATTTCTTGTGTTCCACGGCAAATTCCATGAAGGCAGAAGTTTTTACCCTCCTTTGTAATCCTCAGAGCCAGCAGAGGGCTAACCACTCTCTAGGGGCCAACATAGCATTTGTCAAACTATCTGATCAAGAGTTTTAAGCAAGATTAAAAATTCCAAGGGTGACATCCAGGTTCTCCCGGGCTCCCGGGAGGCATGGGTCAGGTCTTCATACTTTCAGCGGAGTCCACCATACTTCAAATTCGATTCTTAAGAGTTGTTAGAGTTGATGTTGTGTAATTCAAGACCTGCACCAGTGACAAGTCGGGATAAGGAGGAATTGTGTACTCACTGATATTACAGAACTTGTAGAAGGAAAGTGTTCTGAAATCTTCTCTATGGTTCCCTTCCTCTCCCCATTTCTACCCCAGGCCCACTGAATTCTTCCACCTTGATACTTACTGAGAATCTCTTTTCTCCTCAGCTCATGGTAAAAAATCTCTCACTAGGAACTGACAAAGCTTCTTTGCTTGACCTAACTTCAGTCAGTTCCCAAACCTTCTCCTGGGTCCATCTGTGCTCCTTCTTGTGAAATCTAGTTTAAGTAAGAATCCCGCTAAGTTAGTCTAGTAAGAACCCACCCCCCACCCTCAATCTCTGATCATCTCGACATCTGATTGAGTTCCCCACCCTCCACCACCCACTCCCCAGGTGATGGCTGATGACCCTGTCTTCAGGCCTCCCCTTAGCCCTGATGTTTCCTCTCAGTAACTTCCCATTCACTGCCCCCACCACCACCCCGGCCTACTCCTTGGCTATAAACAATTCCCACTTACCCATGATGTACTCAAAGTTGAGCCCAATCTTTCTCCACCACAGCAAAATGCCAGAGCAATGGACCTACAGCTACGATGATAGGGTCCTGAATAGAGTCGCCTGACCATCTTTTACAAATGTCATTGATTATCTTTTTACTTTAATAGAACCAGTAGGAAAAGCTCCAAGCCCTTAACTATTTGGAGGGAAAATGAACATCTACTAAACTAAATTCAAGCAGAAAGACTCAAATGCATATTTGCAAAGTGGGTTTTTTCTGTTCTTAGAAAAAAGAAAATGTTCCTTTCTCAGCTAGGAATGGGAGAAGAGTGACCACACCCCAGGGGAAGCGTTAGAGAAGAAAACTGCTGGATCCAAGGACACTGAGCCCACCCTCTTGCTCCTGTGTCCAAGGACCCCTAGCTGACAGCAGCCAACAGCACACCCAGGCATTCTCTGGGCTGGAGGAACCTCTTAAGACACCAGAACTTTGCCTGTCTTCCTTCCCCACACATCCTTTTAAACAACCCGTGTGCCACGAATGCCCAGGACGTTGGCAAACTGCTCTCAGAAGGAGGAGTGGATGTCAATCATCACTTTCAGGGTGAGGGAGAAAAGGGGAAGCCCCCTAACGGGAGCCATATGGAATCATTTTGAAATCGGCCACCCATCAGCCCAGCAGGGGCACACATCATCCCCACAACAACAGCCTTCCAATTCTGCAGTGTTCTGAAATACAGAACCTTCCCGTGTTAGACATCAGACAACTCAGCGCCGAGGTTCACTGGTCCCTACAGGACTTGAGTTAAGTGATCTATGGCTTGAGGAAGGAGCCACAGTCTCTGTCCCCAGGCGATGTAGTTACTCCTGTGTTTCTGACTGTGAAGAGTCCTTCAGATACTCTCACCCAGCTTCCAGCTCCTACCCCAGCTTCCAGGACTGGGGGCTCACTTCAAAACTGTGCTTGAAGTTAAAAATCTAACCTAAAATATACATTTTTTTTAACTTGGTGACTGAGGCATGAAATGGAATCATGTGGGATCAGGAAGTGGCAGAGTAGAACAAAGAAACAATACCAACAACACAGAAATTAGTGTTTTCTGAGCTCTGGGAAACACATGTTTGAGAAAGTTAATTCCCTGGGAAGTACTTGCTTCTATGTTGTAGTTTTTTCTGTTCTACTCTACCACTTCCTTATCCCATGTGACTCTGTTTCATGGCTCAGTCACTGAAAAGAAAATGTATATTTTAATTTTGAAGTGTGAATTCTAAAACATCTTTGAAGTGTGCATTGGTGCAACAAAGCTGAGTCCCTGGGCCTAACAGATCAGCCACAGAGGTGAGAGGATTGGAAAGAAAAGTTGAGAGCACAAAAAGTTGATTCAGCAAGAAAATTCTGGATGGTACTAGGTGGCGAGGAAAAAATAAGTGGCAAACCACCCTATGGTTGCTCAAAGGCAGGCAAATACTCAGACCACCAAAACCAAAATAATTCGGGCACCTCCAGAAAGCAGGTGGTAGCAATTAACAGGAGAACAAAGGAGTGGTAAAGGTTTAGTTGTGGGGTTTGGGGGGATTTTTTTGTCTTGTTTTGTTTTGCGTTGATTTTTCTGGGAGAAAAGCACCGCAGTGTTTGAGCCCAATTAAAAAAATTCTGATGTTAATCGCTTCACTTGCAAAGAAGAATAAATCCAAAAGAAAGGTGTGTACATTGTTATTGTTACTTTTTTAATCAGAAACACCGCATTTTAAGTTCAGTCACATTTTTTAGTGGTGAAGAGAGCTACAATTGTTTTTCCAAGACGCTTATTCAATAATTCTTACCCTGTTTGCTGTTAGAGGGAAAATCTCTGGAATGAGGGAACTGATGGTCAAAGAGGCACAAGACCTGCAGAAGTTCCAACACACAAATGCTGCTTCGGTCTGGCAGACAGTTCTACCAAGGTCAAGGGCCATCTGCTGCTTGACCGTCACCTGCTACTTGTGCTTTTTAAAATTTATCATAACTTCTTTTTGCCTTTCTAAAAAAAAAAATGGAAGGGAGGGAGGGAGGAAGGAGGGAGAGCAGGTGAGGGGAGGGGAGGGCAGGGGAGGGGAGGAGAGGAAAGGGGAAAGAGAAGGAAGAAGGCTCACCTTCTTGTATCCTGAGAGGTAATTTCTAATCTCAGTGGGGAAAAGCTTTATGTTCATATATTTTGACAAAAACAATAACAACATGGGTGTTACCCGAACACCCCCTCCTCCAGCATACAATAAAAATCCATTGTTCAGAGAGAGACATGATTTCTGAGATAGCTGTCATGCTTCCATTTATTTATTGCAGCAAAGGAGAAAGAAGGTTGATTTCTCAAGCCTTCACTGCACTTATGAGGGATCTCAAGATTCCAAAAACCTCATTTGTTGACTAAAAAAACTCTGCAGTGTGGTGTGTGGAAAGTCATGTGTATGGAACAGGCCTGAATGTTACGGACGTAGGAAAAAACAAAGACGTGACGGAGAAGAGAGATCTTGACATAAAGAGACAAAGAATCCCTGAAGAGCAATGGGCCAGCTCTCCCTCAAAAAAGGCCTTTAGCTGATGGCACATCTTTTTGGACTTCTTCAATAAACTAGTTCAATTATCTGTTAAACCTCTCCTGAACCTTTCACGGGCAACTTTTCGTTCGTATCTGTTGCTTAAGACAAAGTGAGACAAATAACCCGAATGGGGAAACAAAACCGGATAGCCACACTGACTATAACCAAGAACTTAGAACTTCTCCTTTACAAGTGAGGTACAAATGTTTCGAATAGCTTTGGCCATTTGTTATTTTTATGTGAGAGCAAAACATACAGAATGTGCAAAATGTTCATATGTGCAAATGGCTCAGGAGGCATATGTATAAATTCAGAGATTAAATCCCTTTGGTGTTTCACATATTGGAGCTCACGTAAGTCAACAAACTTGGAAGTGCTGGGTTTCTAGAGCAACAAGAATTTTCCAACTCCTCCACAGTGAATACTTTATACTTTTAAATATATATATGCAAAACCCAATTGAGAGACATTCGACAAAATCACTGATTTGCACTCTTCAAAATGTCAAGGTCACGACAAAGACGCACTGGAGATGGTCCCAGATTGAAGGAGATTAAAGAGACTTGATGGTTGAAGGCAAGGCATCATCTGGGATTTTCTTTTGGTGTAAAGGAAATTATTGGGAAAATCATCAATTTGAATAAGGTAGATTAGATAATAGCATTGCATCAATGCTAACTGCATGATTTTGAATGACTGACTGTGGTTATGTAAGAGAATATCCTCGCGTTAGAGACACACAATGAAGTATTTAAGGGAATAGGAGCATCATGTCTGCAACTTACTCTTCAAAACACAGTTCAGAAAAAACTAATAAAATGCATTTATGTGTATATACATACATTATACACACATGCACATGGAATGGGAAGGTATAAAACCGATGCAGTATAACATAAAAATCTAGAGAATCTAACTATAGGGTACACGAGAATTCTTTGTGCTATACTTACAAGGTTTCTGTAAATCTGAAACTATGTCAAAACAAAGAGCCAGTAAAAAATATTTTTAGGGGTGCCTGGGTGGCATAGTCGTTAAGCATCTGCCTTCAGCTCAGGGCGTGATCCCGGCGTTCTGGGATCGAGCCCCGCATCAGGTTCCTCCACTGGGAGCCTGCTTCTTCCTCTCCCACTCCCCCTGCTGTGTTCCCTCTCTCTCTGGCTATCTCTTTCTGTCAAATAAATAAACAAAATCTTTTAAAAATATTTTTAAATAAAAATGCATAAGATTAAATTTTTTACTACATACATTCCTACATGGCCTTTAGCTGTATTTAATAAGAAGACTATATGAAGAGGTCAGGGCTCTACTAGGGTATTTTATCCTAAAATCATGTGTGAAGGAGCACTATTTCAAAAAGGAAATATCTGACAATAAGAAGTAAAAAACAAACACAGAGATCTTTACATTCACAGACTGATATCTGGGAAAAGGCTTTAGAGTGGAGACAAGTTCCTTAGAGGTTAGCAACAAATATATTTTAAAATCCAAAGCTTACTCAATTTAAAAAAGGGAAAACCTTATTATCAAAGGTAAGAATTAGCCCCCCAAAATATTGATACCTTTTAAAAGAGCAAGATTTCTCCGCATCCCCTCCTGTGCTAAACATAGAAGCAGCTCAGGGATAGGAAATTGATGGGAATGGAAGTAACAATACCCATCACAGATAGAAGTTCCAGCACAAAAATGTCCTAAACTGGGTTTTAGGCCTGGGTTCACTGGGATTGCTTTAACAATGATTTTTAAGGAGCACGTAAGAGTTCTTCAACCTCTCTTACACCAAGGAGTGGATCCCTCATCCTAAGGATGAGATTCACTCTCCCTTTTATTTTAACTCTAAACCACAAAATGGAGAAAAATATTCTGCAGATGAATTTATTTGGAACAAAGAACTCAAGTAATGGCCCTAGACAGTCTGCAAAATCCAGTGGCAAAACCAAGAAGAGCATACACTTCCTGAGTTATATTTTACGTATTTAATATTAATAACTTAGTCATAAATCTAACAACATCACTTTTAAATATGTCCCTACTTTTCAAGTTAATGTCTAGGAGAATGGGTTGGTCTCCTCACTCTCTTCGATACAAGTTCTCCAGACTACAGTAAGAGGAACCCATCATAAAACATGAATAATAAGGCCACATTACCAATCCTACTTTTTTTCAATTTCAGTAAAATTTCAAACCACAGTGCTTCATTTCCCCATCTAAACATTTATTTTTAACATATATGTTTGCATTTAATTTTATGAGTACAAAAACTCCTCAGTAGAGAACAAAGCAAACTTAAAAGTTAATCAAGTGGTGATTTGTTTTAACCCTAGCCAAGTATCTCTAAAAACACCATGTGAACTGTCATGAATTGTCCAAATGTCAGGACACAGGCTTAAATTTTTAATAGTCCCATCTAAAAAATATGAAACCATTTTTTTTTCTAATTTGACTTCATTTTCCTTGCTCAATGAAAACTCAACTCACATTCAGTTTGAAGTTTATAGCTTCAGCTCTTTGAGTTATATAAGCCCAAAAAGGTCAGATCACTTATTTTAAAGAAGAAAGGTATTTTTTACCCTCATATGACTCAGATATGGCTAAAGTGACCCAGCTGAAGCTTTAAAAAGACTCACCTCCCAGTAGTTTGGAAAGTTTTAACTTAAGACAATGGAATCCATAATTTGAAATGAGACTTTTCAGTAGCACGTTCTTTTTTTTCTTTTTTTTAAGATTTTATTTATTAATTTGAGAGAAGGGAGAAAGAGAGACAGCGTGAGTAGTGTGGGAGGCAGAGGGAGAGAATCTCAAGCAGACTCTCCACTGAGCGTGCAGCCCAGACGCAGGGCTCGATCTCATGACTCTGAGGTCATGACCTGAGCCAAAACTAACAGTCAGACGCTCAACCGACAGAGCCACCCAGGTGCCCCCCCCTTTTTAAGATTTTGTTTTGTAGCATGTTCTTAAATTACCTTGATTACATGTTCTATAGTAACATATGCAACCATTTATTAAAGTGACGAAGCCTTAAACTCACAAGGTTTAAGAATTTAACACATTATTCTTTGATTTCGCAATACCCTTTCTAGGCTTTAAAAAAAGAGGCTATTAATGTATTACTAAATTAATTCGTAAAGTAAAACTGTTCAGTTATACAAATAGGACCAGTAGTCATGAAGTGACTATATTTGTTTTCCACGGTCCTATAAATCAGCCCTGTCCAGAGCTAGTTTTTGCTACCTCCTTGAATGAAAACTAGGGCAGCTCCCATAGCTTTTCTGGACACTCAGGCCACAAAAGTTCCCCTGGTGACTCTAGTCCCCCAAACAGTCTCAGTTCTTTAATAAACTATTCAATCCCTGATACCTGTCAAATTCTCCAACTATGCTTAACGTTAAGTTTTCTTCCCTTCTGCAGCTAGGCCTGATTCAGGCTGGACATCAACAATGGTGAAGGTGAGCAGGGGTGACCTCGTCATTTACTCAACCAGCACTATCGTCCCCTCCCAACCGTACCCAACTCAGCTCCAGCCAACGCTTCAGCATGGAGCAGAGCGGTTAAGGAGGTGGGTAGGGGTATCAATATTGTGTGAAACTGTCTTCCAGAAGACTTTTATGACTCACACTCTCTCTCTCATGGGTTCTTCAGTGGGATCTTGGGCCATAGAGGATCTCTTACCCATCAATTCTCACATCTTGGAGAAAGGACGTTAGGCTGGGAGCTTACCCTCCTTGCTCAGTCTCTGCTGTATTCCTCCAATATCTTTTTGCCAAGGTCTCCTTATCCCTCCAGCTGGACCTTTGGGTCAGGATCTTGGACAATCCCACACCGGTTCTCACTCTCTAGTGGCCCATACTGGTTCCAGAGAAACCATCAGGCATTTTTTGCCCCACAAACCCTGAGTGTGAGGGCTGTCCCCTACTCAGTAACCAATATTCCCCATGCTGTCAAAGCAAGCAACCAAGGTCAGCCCCATTGAAGTATCTTTTCCTAGGCATGAGAGGAACATAAACACCCCTTCCTCCTCTCCCTTTGGAATTGTAGAATATTTCCTAAACTGGCCCCAAAGTACCCCCCCCAACTCTCCTGTTAGTCTCTCCAACTGCTCATACAGACTAGAACATCTAAGGGTTACAAAACCATTTCCCACACAACCCCTTCACGATTCCCGAGTTGGTAGTCTGGAACTCGGGAGTAGCTGGCACCTACTATCTTGTGACCTGAGCCAGAACTGATCACATTTTTAACATCCTGCTCTTAATTCTTTTGCAATATCTGTTGAGATAATTACAATTACATTGGAACGTAACAAAGCCAGGACTGGAAAATGTGGTAGTAAGCATTCAGCTTATACTGTTTTAATACAGTATTTTTAGATGCAGTATTGCGTGTACAAGTAAATCTAGAAGGAGGGAAAAATACATATCACATTGTTATACCGATATTAATGTGCCTGAGAATTCCCATCACAACACAAAATTCTAGTGAAACTATTAAGAGTGGTGTATCCACATGGATGACTTCTAGCTACAATTACTTCGTGACCAGATGCATTCACATTCTGCCACGGAGCTCTATAGAACCACTTCAGAAGGATTCGCAGACCCCAGCAGTACTGAGTAAAGCATTTCCTCCCCACCAGAGATTTGGGGAACAAGCAACAACCACTTTACCCTTTATGCGTTTTCTCACTCTTCTCCAATTTGTCCAGAAGCAGCTAAATGAGGTCTACAAGTAACTGAAAATCAAGTTGACCCTATAATTAATTATAATAACATTGTACAATTTGGTTCTCTATAAAATAAGCTAATATAAAGCTATTTGTTCCCTTCCATAGGTAATTTTCTATTTGTAATATTTAGTTTCCTTCACTTCTGTTTTAAAGGAAAGAGAAACATACAAGAAGGGAAGAACATTTTCTATCCAAATTAGTGCATGGCAATATTTATCCCTTCATTTCTCCCCATCTAACAAAGCAAATTATAGGATTCTGATACTTTTGGAACAAAACAGAATGAAGGAATAATTTGTTCCCAACTGCCTGTGTACGTTTCTTACGGCTGCTGTAACAAATGAACACAAACTCCAGAGGCTTAAAACAAACGCAATTCTCTCTCACACACAGCTCTGGAGGCTGTCCAACGGAAATGAGTATCACTAGGCCAAAATCGAGGCACTGGCAGGTCTGAGCTCCCTTCAGAGGCTCCAGTGCAAGTCCATACTTGCTTCTTGCAACTTCTGGGGGCTTCCAGCTCTCCTTAGCTCGTGGCTACACCACTAAAGTCTCTGTCTCCAGGGCCACAGTGCCTCTTCCTCTCCTGGATAAAATCCCCCTCTGTCTCCCTCTCATAAGGACATCCGTGATTACATCTAGCAACATCCAGGAAAACCTCCCTTCTCAAAATCCTTAATCTAATCACACCAAGACCTTTCTCCATTTAAGGTAACATTTAGAGGGTCCAGAGATTAGGGCTCAATCTCTCTGGGGGCCATTATTCAGCCCACGACCTTGCCTATTGTAGAAACGAGGAAACCAAGACCAAGAGAAGACATGTTGCCCCCAAAATGATGCAACTAATTAGAAGTAAAGTCAACACAGGGACATAAATTTCTTGATCCCCAGTTGAGTACAGCCCCCTTCATGACAATGGCTCTGTGATTTTTTCTATATTTGTAAAATTACAAACCACATGTGCGCACACGTATTTGTTTTTCAAAATTGGCATCATAATGTATATATTTTTTGGCATAAACTTCTTTCCATGTCGATTATTCTAATTTCACTTCATTTTTAATCACTATGTACTATTTTGTTGCACTAGGTCAGCAAAATACCTATATCACTATTCTCAAATTCTGGGAAATTTAGATCACTTCAAGTTTGTTTACTTGTTTTGCCAATGAACATCTCTGTACCGCAATGAATATACTTGTACATCTTTGCATGTATTTGCATCTTGTATTTCTGATTGATTTTTAATGATAAAATCTTAAAAACACAATTGTAAGGGTGCCTGGGTGGCGCAGTCAGTTACCTGTCTTACTTCGGCTCAGGTCATGATCCCCGGGGGTCCTGGGATCAAGTCCCACATTGGGCTCCACACTCAGCGGAGAGTCTGCTGCTCCCTTTCCCTTTGCCCCTTCCCCCACTCCAGCACGCTCTCACTTTCTCTCTCTCTAATAAAGATAATTTTTTTTAAAAAAGGAAACACAACTGTACATGACAGAGTATGCATATTTTTGAGGTCATGAAACAAACTGCCCTCCAGAAAGAACAAATTCCAGAAATATTTATGAGTGCCCTCTGTCCAATGCTCTTATCAACAACAAGAATGGGCATTCTTCAATTTTACCTGGAAAATTAAAAATGATACCCTACTGCTGTTTTGAGACTGACTACAGTTTATCCATTTGTGTTTATTACTTGATGTATTGCCTACTCTATCTCCCCCTCTTCTTTTCTTTCTTTTTTTTTTTTTTTTTTTTTTTTTTTTTTTTTTTTTGCCTACTTTTCCAGTAGGATTTATCTCTTTGATATTGATTTTCTGACCCTGAGCACAAGGTTCAGGACTTTTCACTTCAGCTTCACACAAAACCGCTCAAATTTTCCTGCTTCTTCATTGGGCTTCCACAAAATGTTCCATTTTTTTCTAAAGAGTTCGTCTCAGAAACAAAACCCTGATCAAAAGCAGTCCACTTCTTTACCAAAGCCACTCAATGGCTTTCACTTTCCCATCACCCTCATTGTCTTAATCTGTCGTAGGAACTCTGTAAGTGTTGGCTGAATTAAGTCACTTGCCCAAGACACACCTTTGGTGAATGCTAAGCTTGGATTGGAACCTAGGTCTCCAGATTCCCAGTCCAGTGTTATTAATGCCACTGTCACACTGCTTACAGTTCCTATGGCCCTAAGTTTTATAAATACTTGCTGAATAATCGTGCTAATCTCCTGCTCCATAGAAAAATAGATGCATACTTCAAAAAAAAATATTTTCAGTCCCATCATCATGGTTGGTCGTGGTTGGTGACCTTGGCTTTTCTCAAGACTTAGCCTTGAACTGAGATGGGATAGAGGGTGGCTATGGCAATACCCGAGAGGATCCCACTCCCAAAAGTCATTTTATAGAGAATCCTGTTTATCATTTACTCTTGTTCTTTTAGTACAAAATTTTGCAGCACCAGAAGTCCCTTTTTCTAACACAAATGCTCTTGGATAGGCCAGTTCCTTTGGTCCTTAAAAACCTTCCAAATGAGTCAGAAGAGTGCTTCAGATGACTGTGCCTATCCTTCATCTGGAGCTCTTCTTAAAAAGCTCCTTTTGCTGGTTCACGCCCCCTTCTGTTTTCCCCCCCTTCATTCTTCCCTTCCTTCTCCTACCGATCTCCCTGCTATTTCTTATGTTCCATAAATGAGTGAAACCATATCTCCTCCAGTCCCATCCATGTTGCTGCAAATGTTGTGAAATCGTTCTTTCTGATGGCTGAGTAATATTCCATTGTATATATGGACCACATCTTAATCCAGTCATCTGTTGAAGGGCATCTCAGCTCCTTCCACCATTTAGCTATTGTGGACAATGCTGCTATGAACATTGGGGTGCATATGGCCCTTCTCTTCACTATGTCTGTATCTTTGGGGTAAATACCCAGTAGTGCAAGGGCTGGATCATGTATCTTTGGGGTAAATACCCAGTAGTGCAAGGGCTGGATCATAGGGTAGCTCAATTTTTAACTTTTTAAGGGACCTCCACACTATTTTCCAAAGTGGTTGTACCAACTTGCATTCCCACCAACAGGGTTAAGAGGGATACCCTTTCTCCACATCCTCTCCAACATTTGTTGTTTCTTGCCAATTTTTGCCATTCTAACTGGCGTAAGGTGGCATCTCAAGGTGGTTTTGATTTGAATTTCCCTGATGGCTAATGATTTTGAACATTTTTTCATGTGTCTGTTAGCCATTTGTATGTCTTCATTGGAAAAGTGTCTGTTCATATCTTCTGCCCATTTTATGATTTGTTTATTTGTTTCTCGTGTATTGAGTTTGAGAAGTTCTTTGTAGATCTTGGATACCAGTCCTTTATCTGTGGTGTCCTTTGCAAATATATTCTCCCATTCCGTGGGCTGTCTCTTAGTTTTTTTGACTGTTTCCTTGGCTGTGCAGAAGCTCTTTATCCTGATAAAGTCCCATAAGTTCATTTTATCTTTTATTTCTCTTGCCTTTGGAGATGTGTCGTGAAAAAGGTTGCTCTGGCCGATGTCATAGAAGTTGTTGCCTATGTTCTCCTCTAGAATTTTGATGGATTCCTGTCTCACATTGAGGTCTTTCATCCATTTGGAGTTTATTTTTGTGTATGGTGTGAGAGAGTGGTCAAGTTTCATTCTTTTGCATGTANGTCATTCTTTTGCAAATAGCTGTCCAATTTTCCCAGCACCATTTATTGAAGAGACTGTCTCTTTTCCACTGGATGTTTTTTCCTGCTTTGTCAAAGATTAGTTGCCCAAAGAGCCGAGTATGGACTCTGGGAAACAAACTGATGGCTTCAGAGGGGAGGGGGGTGGGGACTGGGATAGGCCAGTGATGGGTATTAAGGAGAGCACATATTGCATGGTGCACTGGGTGTTATACACAAATAATGAATCATGGAACACTACATCAAAAACTAAGGATATACTTACTGTATGGTGACTAACGTAACATAATAAATAAAAAATTATTATTAAAAAAAAAAAAAAAGCTCCTTCTGATTCACCTGCTCTGCAGTGAAGCCTGGGTTTCTGCATTTCAAACGGGCTCCCAGGTACCATGGTGCTACTAAGATGAGTGGTCTATCTGAAATGAGCAAACCAGTCTCCAGAGAAGATCCAGAAGGAAGAGAACAAAGGCAGTGGTGGCAGTGAGGCTTCTGCATGAGCTCCAGACTCAGAAAGGCCAGCCCTTGGGGAGTTCGTACGGTAGGAGGTTCTAAAAACATTCTAGGAAGGGCCTGAATGTGCTCAGGAGGGGCAAAAAAGGGCACCGAAACCTCTGTTCTGCTGGAAGCTGTCTCATTGGGGAAAAAAATTATCATAATCTAAAGTTGGGTTCATCAAAGGGAATGGATGAGTCTTATGATGTGCAATCTATACGCCTACCACCCACCTACACATCGATGAGAGCCAAGCACCCTGGACTGTTAAATAAGACCCACTTGGAAGGCTCCCTTGAGTTTGAGGTTAACACCTCACAGGGGTGACTAAGCGCTGAGCACGCCCAGGAGTCGCTCCCAGGCCTGCGGGGGCAGTGGTATCATCTCACCGGAGGTGATCTTCGTAAAGGCTGGGGGGCAGGCGCGCCTGCTACGCGGGGTTTCAGTGAGACCTTCACGAAGCTCCGTAAGCACTTTGCCTCAGAGCAGGCAATATTCAGGCTTCCTCCCTCTGTGGCATGATGCAGGGGCTTGGAGCTTCATTAGCCCCAGCTTAATTTTTACCAGATCCCTGACGAGCATATACAGAAGCAATGTTTTTAATTGGCTATTTTTTTATATTTTGTACTTTTCCTTCTTCCTCTTTTTTTTTTTTTTTAATTTACACAAATACACTGCACCAGGGAGATGAGTCACTGGTGAAGTTTGAAATGTTGTTGGTTAGGACATAGCTAAGGCATTATGGTAATAATGCTCTTCTCTTAAAAAAAATAAATAAATAAAAATCAATGAACATTGTTTAAAAGAACATTCTTCTCTTTTTAAATCTCTCCGATTTAGAAATATATATATAGAGAGAGATTTATTAATGATGAGGAATATCTCTACATACAAAATAAAGAAAAACTAGCTCTAAAATATTTTCCCCAATTACTGTATATGTAAAATTATGTCATTCATTAATTTGTCAAATAAAATATACATTTAATTTCCAGAAATGACAGTCATGTATTCTGTGCCCATCTTGAAAACATCATCTACTGAAAAAATTTTGGATTATTTTCATTATTATTTGTCAGTCACAAGCTTGAGACAAACCCAAGCTAACCTCGTCTTTAACTTTCCTAGTTTGTTGACACCGGTTTGCATTTCTAGAACCTGCTTTGAAGACGTAGGACCCAGTAATGGAGGTGCTTCAATTAATTAGTCAGCACTCGGCCCTCCTGTTCCCAGAAAAACAAAATTTCTTGCTAGCGATCAGGGCATTCTACAGGGGTTTTTTTTTTTCTAGCTCTGATCTACACTTCCCATGTTGAGAAGTTTTCCTACTCCTTTTCTACCACTGAGAAGTTAATGTTATTTTAAAATGTCCCCTGTCACAGCCCAGATTCTCCCGAGGAGCATATTCCTTTCCATAGAATGGGCATTTTTGCAACTTAATATCTTACGTTTGATTACCATTGGTGCATATTTAAGTGCTGTCTTGCTCATCTTGTTTATTACATATATGTATTAAAAACTAATAAAAGCAAAATAATACAAAAAATGAGCATTTCATTTTGGCATCGTCTCTGCTACAAAACCCTGCAGATGTTTGGCTGCCTGTGATATATTTTGGAGGATGGAATTTGCAACTGGTATAATTAAGCAATACCATTAAGTCACCCGAGAGTAAATTAGAAGCTAAACTGGTGCTGTGTGCTCAGGAACCCAAGATTATGGGCTGAGATCTCTATTCAATGGGTGAAGTCAGCTCTCTTCAAACTGATTCTAAAATAAAGGGTGTTATTTCTATTCCCCACCCCCAAAATACATAAGTGTATTAAACATGTCCCTAATATCGATTTGGCATGCCAGTTCTAATCTTAAATTGTAGGGGGAAAATGTTTTAGTAAATAGAGCTATTTCTATTTTGCTACTACTGTTTCAGTTGTAATGGGCAAGAAAAATGTGTAGGTCTGGATTATTTCCAGGGATTTGGCTGAGATCCACAGACTCAGTAGTGGTTTAAAAAAAAAAAAAAGAAAAGAAAGAAAGAAATCAAGAGAAAAGGAAAGAAAGGAGTCCTAGTACATCCTGCTGCAATTAGAAATGATAAAGGTAATGTCACTTCTTGGGTTTTCCCTGCATAATACCATCTGGAGAGAGACGATCAAATCCCAACAACCGAAAATACAAATTGTCAGTAATGTGACTACAACATTGATAATGGTCACCATTGATAATTGCTAGTGGTCACCAAAGGCAGCTTATGCAACCTAAAATCCAATATATTTAGAATATTAACAATTACAAACATGTTAACTAATTACCTACAAAAATTAAACATATAATCTCAAACACACTACCATACTAAAAGTCCTCTTCGACAATAAGTTGTCCCAACTATGACATAATGGTCTGGGCCCTTGCTATTAGCTCCTCCAAGTGTGGCGTTTAGAAGTAGCCGTTGGCTCCTCGAGCTATGGTCTTTGAAACAGTAGTATGAGCGCAGTCTGGGAGTTTGCTGCAAATGCAGAATCTTAGGCCCACCCAAGGCCTACTGTCTCAGAATCTCCGTTTTACCAAGATGCCCAGCTGATTCATTCACATATTTAAGTTTGAGAACCACTAATCCAAGATCCTTGGCTTCCTATTGTCAGCCCCTGCCCCCCGCCCCGGGCAGCCCAATTCACGAAGCCTCTTAGTCCCAGGATAATTTGCATCCTTTCTCTATCTCCCCAGTTGTCCATCACTGCCTTGGCTTTCACAGTTTGGCTGATCTCCCGAAGAACACATTCTGTTTTGGCAGCTTCCAAGAATTCTTCACAGATACCACTGGTCTAGAGGACTGAATACCCTCTCTTCTTTCCAGAAGAGCTGCTTTCACTGAGCTCCTCACGGAAACTATACATTTTCAAATTTAGTCCTTAGACTGATCTTTCTCCACCTGAATTGCTGTTAGGATGGATCCCTTTTGTCCCCATCCCTGACATAGGTCTCCCCAAGCTCACAACGTGCTACAACTTGGCAGTCTCAGTTGCTAAAGTGTTCTGTTCTCCATTTTTTCTTCTCAATATTACTCTGCTTTTCTTCTTCATTTGTCTGGATTGAACTGGGTTTTCATCTGATAGTCTTTATGCGAAAAACAAACTCTTTTAAAGTGACATTTGTTCCTTATATATCTGGCCCATCGGGAGTGTGTCCTCCAGAATGATTTCACAGGCCTTCCTCCATGGCCTTCTCAGGCTCTCACCTTTTCACCCTAACCCATCGATAGGACAGAACACTGTTTCCCATTCTCTATGATTTTGGTGAAAGACCGCAAAGGATATCAATACATGAGGCCATGTATTGCCCTCATCACTACCCTCTAGTGATCTTTAAGAAAAAGAAAAAAACACAAACACAAACCTAGTTACATGAGGTCCATGGCATCAAATTTATTCAGATACAAAAAGATTTAATTATAGCAAAGTTCAGTCAATCACTATGGTAACTTGTATATCAACCAAAGGCCGAGGCCTGCTTTGTGCTCAAGGCAACCACTGTAGATTCTTCTCCTCCCTCAAATATACTCGCTTGTCAGCTGCCTCCATGATTATGTTCAATCTGAGACGTGCTACATACGGTTCGCTTTTATTTCTACTTGGCAATTTCACTATTGCTATGACTTCCACGATCTCGAGATCATGAATCACTTGAACAAATAATGAGCCAATAAGCTCCAATCCGAGGGAAATTTCTGCAAAGCTGTCTTTTAACTCTATTTTCACACAGAGTGAAGTGTTTCTTGTCATAGAATAATAATCTGAGAAATAAATTCTGGCTAGATCCACTATTTGGTTTCAAATAGCATATTATTTTAGTATGTTAGAATAAACATTCCTTTATTCAATCCATATCTTTTCAGCGCCTACTATATGCAAGGAACAAAAGAACAAAGAAACAACTCTTACAGCTAAATGATCTTTTTCTTATTTCTTCTCCAATCTAACACAAGGGCCTTCCGGCTAATTGAAAGGTCTCCATGGCTCTCCCTATTCCTAAACTCTTCCATCAGCCCTGGGAACACCATCAATTCAGAAGAGGCCTTGAACACTTTTCAGCTCCCCATGGAGGCACTCTCCCAAGCATCTAGAAGAGGGAGCAATTGATGGCAAATCAAACATAATTTTAGTTAATATGTTTCTTAGTCATCTCAGTTTAATTTTTGTCCTCCCCCCACATGGACCATTTTTCACACGACTTCCAATGGTAACAATTTCCCAGCCCTCTTGAAACTCTATGTGCTTAGCACTGTGGGACCTAATCAGGTTTTCTGAACAGCTCCACGCTGTGTTCTCAGCACTCTGGGACAGTGGAAGACAACTCTAAAATAAACTAGGGGGAAATCGGTTTTCCCTCCCGATTCCCAAGCAGGTAGTTGGTTCTCAACACGCTGGCTTCTGAGACAGCAGCCAGTCATAAAATCTTCCAATCCTGTTGAGAATCACGGCCCCGCCATGCATCCCAAGGCACTGAAAGACTTCAGGTACGAGCCGAGGACGCGCGCCAGACCGGGGTGGGGGGTGCTCAAGAGAGCAGGTCCCCACACTGAACGCTGAATTTGTAGGTCACTGGCCGAGGAGAGAGACGCACGCGAGCAAATAAAATCTCATTGTGAGGAAAGCTCTCCCGGTTTTGGCCACCTGCTCCAATTTGGACTGTTTTCCGGTTGCAAAGTCCTTTAACTTGAAAGAACTCTTGATTCTATCTTCCTAAAATATTCCCTGGTAAATTCCTCTCTTTTGCAGATGGTAAGTTGTTTTTTTTTTTTCATTTCCAGAGCCTTTCTTTCTAAGTTTCCCTGGAGCTTCACACAACCTCTTTTAGGAGCTACCATAAGAAAAAAAAAATGCCAACAGAATTATAAAGTTTAGACAAATGCTGTCCGATTCTCAAACTGCAAACAACAAGAGTCAGCTAGCACTACCTAGAAAAGCAAACCCTATTAATAATCATATGATGCTTCTGATACATTCCCTACTTTCTACTTTGTAAATGAGTCTGCTGTTTTCATCAGTCACCCCTCAGGGTTGGCGAGAAGAGCACTGGCGCCCCAGGTAATATTTTTTTGGCAACCCCTCCCCAAAACAACAAAGCCAGTCCCCCACTGCTCGCTCTTCTCCATTCCTCAGGTCGTCCCCATCTCTCTAATTGGTATTCATCCAACGCGGAACAGTAGCTATCAGTACCTGATGATTAACAGCCTTGTGAGACCTCGTGCTAGCAGCAAGAGCTGGCTCTTGCATCCACCATTTAAAAGGGACGCTTGAATGTGAGATTCTTGTTTCAAAGAGGTACAGATGGATGGCATTGTGTTTCCACTATCTGAACTGGTCATGGAAGCAAGAAATGTGCACTGGAGGACGGCCTCTGACATCCCTCTCCAACACTGTGATTCCTCCCAATGTTGCAATATACAAGGGAGCTTTTCAGCTTGATCTTGATTCCGCGTTGCCCAGACATAAATAAATCACTTGACTGTTTAGTGTTGAGATACCCCTTTGTCTTCCAAAGGGCCTTATGATCTTCATTCACTTTTCCCCACACGGATCTTGGTGCAGTCCCTCCCCTCCGACCCCCAGCAACCACAAACGAATTCAGGACTCCTGACTCCCTCCATTGCACCAACTTCACGGAGTCACGGGAAACTGGATATCCGTCTGTATTTACAGACTTACTAGGGAATAACCCGGAGTTACACGCAGAACTCAACTTCTATTCTGAACGATCCTAAAGATCCCTAGTTACAAAGAATTTCGCATGTCAAGATTATGATTCCACCATATGGGGCTCTTTGCTCTGCACTGGGGCTGACCATGGGATTTCAGAAACATGTTTTTGGTCTCTTGGAACTACCAAGTCTGTTTGGACTGCACCAGATTTTATAAGCCATGGAGCAAATGTAAATACTTTTGGATGCTGGTACACATTTTATAAATAATTCTGGCAGCGTTTTAATTCTCTAGGACTTCGGGGGTTTGTTATATTCCATTTTTCATTATTTGTTCATTTCCATGTGGCCTTATTTCTGCAAACACGATTTCTTGAAAAATGGAATTAGGTCCAGATTTAGCAAATACAAAAGGATGATTTGTAACATTTCTCTCATAAACTGGATCCAAGCAAAGGCAAAATGAACTCATCTATACTTAGTGAAACATAATTGTCAATTTACACATAAAAGTTAGGGGGAAATTGATATTTTAAATTTCGCCAGTCTCTACAGTTGCTATTCTAACCGCTCAGGGTGACCAGGGCTTTCTCTTTTGGTCAGTTTCATGCCTGAAATCCCAAAGGACCCGTATCCTTGACTAGGGGAAGCAATGACCAAGTGGCCCCAGTGAGCAGTTCCTCTCAATAGAAGTATTTCTTTTTCAAGTGCTTCATACTCACCCGCCCCGCACTGGTGCTCAAGGAGAAAAGAAATGGCTAACGTTAAGGGGAAAGTCCTGCGCTGTTCATACAAGGATGTTCCCCCTGCCTGAAGTAGTCTTCAAGCAGGCGTCACCACGGTCCCACTCCCTCACCTCTTTCAGCTCACTCAGCTGCCACCTGCCTAGGGACGAGTTCCCTGACTGCCTATTTAAGATGGCAACACCTGCACCCCCAGGGCTCCACCATCCCTCTCTGCTTGCTTGTTCTCCAGAGCCACTGTGTGCAGGCACACACAGACACACAGCCTGCCAGGACGCAGGTGCCATGAGGAAAGAGATTTCATTTTTGTCTTTTTTGTTGACTCCTGTGTCCCTAGTTCCTAGAATAGTGCATAGCACAAGAGAGACACTCCGTAAATATTTGCTGAATCACCAAATGAATACAAATCCATAAACAAATGTTCATATAAACATACTCTCCCCCACATTATCAGTGTACAGTCCACACTCCCATATTCACGCCTGCCCTCGACTCTGCCTTATTGGGACAGAGCCTAGGCTCTACTTCCTCTAACCTGCTTTCATCTCTAGAAAGGTTGGAAGTGGGAGAAAAGGCATTTCCTGAACTCTACGCTTTACTGCAAGTAACCAGTCAAGCTTCTAAATGATGAGTCCATGCCTTTGTGTCCCCAACCGGCTCGCTCTTCAACTCCTGCCCTCTCAATTCTGACCCCACTTGGCCACACAAGAGCGCTGAAATTCTTCTCACTCAATCGCTAAATCCAAGAGGACAAGTTCTCACGTGTTCCCCTCTCTCCTTCCCCTTCCTCCCTTCCTCCCTTCTTTCTTCCCTTCCTTCCTCCTCCCTCCCTCCTGCCCTTCTTTCCGTCCATTCCGTCTCTTCCCTCCCTGCCAGCACGCCACATTTGCTGGGACTGACTGCTCCTTTGAGAGTTGCCTTCTTAGCTGTCTCTAGTCTCTGGCTGCTCTTCAGCGAGCTGCCGGGGCTTATCCACGAGACGCTGGGGTATTCGGGGCTCAACCTACCATTTACAACTGGTAATTCCCCAATACCTGTCTCCAGCTCAGGTCTTGCCTCCAAATTTCACACTGTGATTTCTACTCCTTCACTTATCTCCACTCAATGTTTCATAGCCCCTCAAACTCCACACATCTGGAACTGACCTGCTCATTTCCATGTTCCCTCTCACCCAAAGGCATCATCAGTGGCCCAGTCAACTGAATTAAAAACCTTGGAGCTTCCTCTTACCCTCAAAATACTTTCATGTGACAGTGGTCAGCAAACCTGAGTAGGAAGCAGAAGCTTTGGGGCAAAGCAAACCTGGGCTCAAATCTGGACTCTGTGTGACCTTGGGCAAACGACTTAAACTCTCTGAGCCTTAACTTTCTTAAATGTAAAATGGAGACATTTGTCATCTAATAACAATGCTTACCTTTAAGAATTATCATAAGAGCTCATTTTATCATTCTACAAAAAGAAATGTATCAGGTTCAATGCTAGGCACTACAGTTCAAGACTGAACAAACTGGGACGCCTGGGTGGCTCAGTCGTTAAGCGTCTGCCTTCAGCTCAGGTCATGAACCCAGGGTCCTGGGATTGAGCCCCGCATCGGGCTCCCTGCTCATCGGGAAACCTGATTCTCCCTCTCCCACTCCCCCTGCCTGTGTCCCTCTCTCACTGTGTCTCTCTGTCAAATAAATAAAAATCTTTAAAAAAAAAAAAAGGTGAACAAATTGGACCACATGCTGTAGGAGATTATGAGTTAAGTACGTAAAACCTCTTATCCTGAATCTAACATTGTCCGGAACACAGTAGGTGCTCAATAACTGGAAGCTATTTTCATTATTATCCCAGTCACTAAGATCTGTTAAATTTACACTATCGATATCTATCAATCAAATCCATGTCCTTATTATGCCATGCCTGACTTATTTGTTGGAATTTCTCTCCTTCTGCCATAGACTGAATGTCTGTTCCCTCCCCACCCTTTCCCAGCCCAGAATTCCTATGTTGGAACAATGAGGGTGGAGCCCTTGGGAATGGCAACACTGCCCTTATAAAAGAGACCCCAGAGAGCTCCCCCAACCCTTCCACCACATAAGGACATGGCAAGAAGACAGCCATCTATGAACCAGGAAGCAGGCCCTCACCAGAAATAAAATCTTCTGGCACCTTGATTTTGGACCTCCCCATCCCCAGAGCTATGAGAAATTAATTTCTGTTGTTTATAAGATATCTAATCTATGATATTCCATTATAGGAGCCTGAACTGAGATATCTTCTAAAAGGTTTCCCTAGTACCATTCATTCAGCATTCACTCAACAAATATTTAGGCTCCTACTTTTGCTAACCAGCTAAGCAGTATTCTAGAATCTGACAATGTAACAGTAAAAAAAAAAAAAAAAAAAAAAAAAAACCCACCCNTACATGCTAGTGGGTCTTACCTCACTTTGGGTCTTTCTCCATTACAATGTCAGAAGGCTATTCCCAGCTCTACCCTCATTCTTCAGGCTGGAGCTGAAGTGCCAATGCTCAGGAGAGCTTTTCCCCACCATACAGACTGGGTTGGGTGCCCAGGTCAGATGTCTTCACACTGTCCTGCCTCTCCTCATTATGGTCCTCATCACTCTTGAAATTGCTTAAGGATGAAATTCAAACTCTTCACCAAGATAAAATAGATGGCTTTTACTGCTGGTGGATCCAGCCCATGCGCTCACTCTTCCCATGTCCACCATTCCTCACCAGAGCAGCTTACCAGAAATTCCCCCAGTGCATGGCATGCTCTCAGTTCTCTGGGCCTTTGCTCATAACAGGAGCTAGCATTGCTTGAGGCCTACTATAGGTCAAACATGGTACCAGGCACTTACAGTATACTATCTCATTTAGTCCTCAAAATAACCTATCTAGTCAGAACTTTTTTTAAAAAAAACAAGATTTTATTTATTTATTTGAGAGAGAGAGAGAGAGCACAAGCAGGTGGAGGGGCAGAGAGAGAGGGAGAAACAGACTCGCTGCTGAGCAGGGAGCCCGAAGTGGGGCTCGATCCCAGGACCCTGGGATCATGACCTGAGCTGAAGGCAGACGCCCAACTGACTGAGGCACGCAGGCACCCAGAACTTTTATTTTTATGCCATAGGACAGAAACCCTGGCAGAAAGCAGCTTATGCCTAAAGGAGATTTGACTCAGAAAAGCGCAGGGGTAAAGTTGGTGTCCGGCTTGGTCTCACCAGGGTAATACCAAGAACCTCGAGACCCACTTGTCCTTTTCCTACTGCCTAGCTCTGCTTTCCTCATATTTGCATTTCTGTGGGATTCAGGTGGCTGTAGAAGTTCTAGCCCTACATAATTCTAGATTCAAGCCTTCCCAGAAAAAAGAAAGAACTCAAACAAAAGTCTCAAAATTGAATCTTACTGGCTCTCATGGGCCTCACGGATGAACCATTGCCATTGGGAAGATGCGAGGCACTGAGTGGCCCAGGCCCAAGACGTATGCCTCCCCTGAAAGCCAGAGTGAGCTCTGCCTCACGGGGCTCAACCAAAGGTGAGAGACAGGTGGTTTCTCCAAGCAAAATGAGCATACATTAATAACAAGAGAGAGGAAGGAATAACTAACAAAAATAACCAATGTCCAATATGTAATCTGATCATAAATAATGCCCCCCCCTTTACAGTTCCACCAACTACTGCTCACAGAGGTTAAGCCACCTGGCAAGGATCACAGAAGCTTCTTAACACCTGTCTGCTCCCTTTGCCTAGAGGGGTCTTAACCTATTTCCTCAGCTGTCTGGCTCTAAAAGGTGCTTTGAAACTCAGTTCAAGTGTGCCTCTCTTTTGGAAGCCTTCTCTCCTGCCCATGCTGATAAACTGATACCCCACTGGGCAATCTCCCTACTGCCATAACTACTTCTCTCTTCCTCCAGAAGCCTTGACTGCTCATTTGTCTTCAATAGAAAAATGTTGGGGCGCCTGGGTGGTTCAGTCAGTTAAGCGTCCAACTCTTGATCTCAGCTCAAGTCTTGATCTCAAGGTCTTGATCTCGGGGTCATGAGTTCAGGCCCTGTGCTGGGCTCCGTGCTGGGTGTGGAGCCTACTTTAAAAACAAAACAAAACAAAAAACGTAACTTATTCATCTGTAGACACTAGTGCCTGGAACAGTGCTCAATAAGTTGAATAAATTGAGCTAACATGATGTTTTGATGTCACAAAACCACGAGACAGGTTATCTGCTCCATTTTACACATGCAAAAACCTGAGGCTCAGAGAAGTGATGTGTATCTCCCCTGTTTCTACTGTCTTGAGTGAGCCAGAGTGGGAACTGTTCACCATGGGCTGGTGCTAGGGCTAGATAACTTGGTTAAAAGAGGCTAAGAGTCAAGTGAATTTGAATCCAGGTTTTAAAGAATGCCGGGAGTTAAGAGAGGAACAAGACAGAAAAATAGGATGCTTGGCAGCACATGGACATAAACCAAGCAAGGAGGAGTCTAGATACTTCCCACAAAAGAGTGTTCGCATATCCAAGATTTACATTTACTGGCTGTTGGGTGGAACTGGTCTGAAAATGTTGAGGCTAGGACTCCAAGCTGAGGTCCTCTTCCACTAAGTCAAATGCTGTTAACATTGGTTTTTATAGTATAAAGCTCTTAGTCTCCTTGATCCATTTTGTGGGTTGTAGATGTCATTCCCATCTAACATTTAATAACTTCCCTTGCATAGCTCAAATTTGGAAGGTGATTAGGAATCAGGAACGTTTACTGGAATAATTTACCTCCACTTTTATGTTAGTAGGAAAAGGGCAAGACAAGAAGAAAAGAACTAGGAGGTCTATGGCTTCAAATACCATGGCTGACAGAGGCACCTTGTGTCAGGGCCATCCACGGCTGCCTAGTCTTGCCAGGGACAGAGGATTCTCGTTCCGCAAGAGCAGCTGAAGACCTAGCTGCTCAGGTCAGGTGCAATGTGCTTTCCAAGAAGGCACTGATGCAAAGGGCAAGAAAACTGCCTTCCAGGAAGGGGAAGCTCTGGAGAGAAATGACCCTGTGTCTCCTGAGAGAAGGTAAAAATGATTCATGAGAGGGGAAACATGAGTAAACATGACACAATGACAACATTCGAGCCTATTAATAATGTGACTTAGAGGACTTTTTTATGATTCTTGTTTTGGGAGAACTATTTTAAAAATCCTTCACTGGCCAAGGCAGACCTGGTACTGTTAGCTGGACCGATTAATTCTACATCTGTTCTAACGCAAATAGCCAACAGGCATATTATTTCCACATTCCTAAAGGTTGGTGAATAGCAGTGGAATTAATTCTTGAGTGCATACGAGAACATGCTCTCCTCCTATTTAGATCCCATCGTGTTTTTTTTTTTTCTTAGAAATGGCACACAAGCAGCGCTTCCATTCACAGTCCCCAGTTTCTTACTAAGGCAACTGGATCCTTTCAAAAATTGGAACTAAAAGGTTTTGGAGTTTCTATTATGTGAATGCTACAAAAACTATGAAATTCATCAAAACTGTGATCCTGGATTTGATTTAGATAAGCTCCTAATAATAACTATAACAAAAGTATTTGTTACTGTTTGGTTTTCCTCATGGGGTTTACTTCTGAGAGAAGGTTCTCCATTCAAATCTAACCCAACTGGGGGAAGGGGATATAGATCTGTTAAGTACGACATTTCATTAGTTACTGTAGTGTAGAATTGAATACTATTCCAGTAGCAAGCACAGAAAAATATCACTGGAATCCTAGGCCTTCAGAGGACATAAAAATGAATTAATAGGGGCGCCTGGGTAGCGCAGTCGTTAAGCGTCTGCCTTCGGCTCAGGGCGTGATCCCGGCGTTCCGGGATCGAGTCCCACATCGGGCTCCTCTGCTAGGAGCCTGCTTCTTCCTCTCCCACTCCCCCTGCTTGTGTTCCCTCTCTCGCTGGCTGTCTCTCTGTCACATAAATAAATAAAATCTTTAAAAAAAAATGAATAATGAATTAATAATAGTCCTTGCCCCCTGGAAGTTTACAATCTAATGACAGGATAAGACAGTAGGCTTACATAAGAGAGCTTCAAAGAAAATACAATGTGGATTCAAAAGAAAAGGATGGATTGAGCGAGTGAGAGATATTTGAGGTTCCTGAAACATGTTAGCAGGAATATATCAAGGCAATGAAGAGGAATAGAAAGTTGTAGAGTGGTAGGCATCTCAGAGGACAGGAAAGCGTGGGATACTCCCACCCCACTGCCCTTGGTTCTGAGCACTGATCTGTGAAAACTGCATGACTTCTCTTTTTCTGGAAAAAACAAATTGATTATTAACACTGCACCACAGATTTTTAAAATTTTGTTCTGTTTTAATCATCACGGCTGTTGATCACCAATCAGTAAGCAAATTCTTGATGTTATCTGGGCATAACAATCAAAAGAATCTGAATAAATCAAGCTAATTTAATGGCTAATGTGATCATGCTGGATTTTCTATTTATGATTCATTTTATTTGCCAGATGACCCCAAAGTTGCAGTCTTTGACAATGAATAGACAATGTGTAAGGAGACCACAAAATTAGAACTTGCCCCTCAGTCCATGCAAACATGGTGTTATATAAGACCACTGCCTCAACATTAGCAACAGATGATCCAGCAACCACGCCCTTGAGAATTATCTGGAGTGACTATTATTACATCACTCAATGTTCATCGCATTTCCTTTGGAAATGTGCAGAGAAAAAGCAAGCATAATATAATATGCATGATAATAATCCAGCAGAACTAACTGTAAGCAAGGAAAGGGGTTTCATGTAGTACAAGAGATAGAAGGGTTTTAGACTTGAACTCAGACATGCTCAAGTGATAACCTTCTCTAACTCTCCATATTGCCCTGCCTGTAAAATGGGGCTAATTCAATTCACCTAGATAACTCACAG
The DNA here is from genome assembly GCF_002007445.2 of Ailuropoda melanoleuca. NCBI lineage: Eukaryota > Metazoa > Chordata > Mammalia > Carnivora > Ursidae > Ailuropoda > Ailuropoda melanoleuca. The sequence goes on from NC_048231.1 coordinate 62,500,317, forward strand.
ACACGATGGGAAGATTAATTATTCAGGGTTCAGTGAGCGCTTTCAATATGAAAAGCACGATGTATGTCACAAACAGAGGGCTGTGACTTCAGGGGAGACAATAAACACCAGGCACAGATGAACTTTTAAAAAAACAAAGGCCCTATTCTCATGTAAATACTCAATAATAAAAGCTATGGAAAGAAAGCCACAGGAAATATAAAATATAAACAGAATATTTTCCCTGAGGAGTCAGCAGATTTTATCAAGTTAATAAATTATTACAATAGAGTATATAAAATCAAACTCATGCAGAATCAGACCAGAGAATATAACGTGTGGCTGCTGGGATTATCTGGTGGGAAAGATCTCATTGATTTTTGAAGAGCACTGGATCTGGGAGACTTTTAAATTAGGCAAGGATGATGACCCAGTGTGGGTGGGAAAAGCTTAGAGGTTCCCAAGGAAGAATAAAGCCCAAGAAGAAATCTCTGGAGGTAGTTATTTTTAACTTGTCAGACCTGTTTGACATGAAGAGAATTCTGAAAACTGAATGTAAAAAGTAAACATTTTAAGAACTTTGGTATCATTTCTCTTTGTTGTGACCCCAGCAAATAATTTAAAAGGACAGGCAAAGTTCATTTACAATTAAATAGGGATTTGAGGAAAATACAATCGAATAGGGATTTGAGCTTGCTTTTTTATATTTACCAGTATATGAGGAAAGTTGGGTGAATTTTCTCTTGGACTGTGACTCGACTAAGAAATCCTTATACAAAAGAAAGATCATGAGCATCAAATACAAAACGTATTAGAGGTTAAGTGTACCAAACCTAAAATCGGTGGGAACATTACAGGAACACTCAGAACATTTTTTTTTTAATTGTATGCCAGTCAGCTATTGCCAAAACAGTGCAGCATAAGAAACTACTATAAAATCTAGTGACAAACAACAATAAGCACTCGTTCTAATGTTTCTTTGAATCATTTGGTGTGGTTCTGTTTCACATATGACACTGGATCTGTTCCTTGTGTCTCTCATCCTCCTTGAACCTGTCAGCTAGCCAGGGCATGCTCACCTCATGCTTCTAGACTCAACTAAAACTTCCTTCTGTTAGACAATGCAAGGAATACTGACAAGCTCAAAGTCAAGGAACGGGGAGGTAGTCAAGGAGGTACACTCCGTCCATGTCATGAGGATCCAGCAAGGACGTGAATGCAAGGAAGGGTGAAGAGTGAGCCCGAGAATTCCAATCGCATTTTGTTCCAAAATCACATATCAAAAAAACAAAAACAAAAAACCTCTGGAAAAATGGTCCAGAGACAGAGATCAAGATGGACTTGAGATACAGAAACACAAGTCTTTAACAAAACCTTTGTTATAATAATGATGTTTTTCATTTCCTTTCCATCTACCTGTATCTTTTCATAGTATGCAAATACATATTATATTATGCATATGATAAGCCTCATGGCTGACATTAACCTATTCTCTTTTTACTGATAAAATGATCCAAGAAATTTTTCTTTTAAAGAACTTTAAATGGCTCCATAACATGGAGAGCTTAGCTCCTTTGAAAAGCCCTCCCCACACTGAAAGGTTTTGATTCATTTCTGCATATCACAAGTAAACTCTTCAAAGGCGTTCTACCAAGTGACCATCTCCAACCATAGAGGTGAATTCCGTCTCCATGAATTTGGGGTAGAGTTTCAAACTAATGAAGAGTGAAGGATTTCTATACCATCTTTGTCATCTCAATAAAATTTATAACAGAACCACAGGTAAAGCTAACTACTAAATATACTTTTGAACTCAACTGCCCAGAGAATATTTTCCATTTGCAATATCGAATGTCCTGGTGTACTTTTCTCTTTTACCACCACGATTATTAAAAAGAACTTCTTAAAAACATAACTTCAACGACAGCGCGCCTGGCGGTCCCGCGGATCTCTCTTATTTCAACAGTGTTTGGACAGAATAGACCCAGGGACGCCCTTTCGACCAGCCTCCAACCACCCTCCAACCTTTTTTTCCAGTCACAACCTTGAGAGCCATGTTCTCGGCCGCTCTCTGCCTCCAGGCGGGGCCAGCCAACACCCTATATTGAGCTTAGCCCCTTATTACCGATTAACCATGAGCCCCCAGCTTCGTCAGAATCATTCCACCGAGGTGGAGGCCGCGGGCAACCCCCTGGTCAGCGAGCACCTGCGGGCCTCCTACACCTACCTGCCTCTGGGCTTCTACCTCGACCCCGACCACGTGGCTCCGGGCGGCGCGGGCCACTTCCGCGAGTTGGCAGAGAAGCGCGAGGCGCCGAGTGGCTCTTGAAAATGCCAACCCAGCAGGTCGGCCGCCCTCTTCTGAGATGTGTAGAAGCTGTCCCAAGACGAGCAGGTAAAACACTGCACGCCGTGCAAGCCACCGTGGCTCTGGACAAGAACCTGACGCAGGCGCGTCTGCATCTGCACGCCCTGGCTTCTGCCTGCGCACACCCCCAGCTCTGTGACTTCCTGGAGAGCACTTCCGGGGTGAGGGCGTGAAACTCACCAGGGAGATGGGCGACCGCCTGACTCACTTCCGCAGGCTGGCCGTCCCCAGGCCGGGCAGGGTGAGGATCTCTTGGAAAGGCTCACCCTCGAGCGTGTCTAGGAGCCTCTGGAGCCTGGCGGTCTTTGAGGGCCCCTCTGCCATCCCCCTGGTGCCGGGGCTTGTGCCTGAGCCTCTCCCTGTTATCACTAGGCAGCTTTTTAACCACCCTGGAAACAGCTTTTTGCAGCAAAAATAAACAAATAAAAACGTGTGTGTGTGTGTACACCTTTACATATGTGCAAAACTTTAACCAATCAGATAGAAATATTGATAATGTTCTGTGCTGGTAAAGAATTAAGCAGTATTGGGGCGCCTGGGTGGCTCAGTCAGTCAAGGGTCTGCCTTCGGCTCAAGTCATGATCCCAGGGTCCTGGGATGGAGCCCCTAATCAGCCCCCCTGCTGCACTGGGAGCCTGCTTCTCCCTCTCCCTCTGCTTACCGCTCCCCCTGCTTGTGCTCTCTCTCTCTCTGTCAAATTACTAATTAATTTAAAAAATAAAGCAGTATTTACACTGTTTACTGGGGAGTAAATTTAGACAAATTTTTGAAAGGCAATCTGGCCATGTATATCAGATAGTTAATTGATACGTGAGACCATCATACCCTTTGATCCAATAATCCCTCTTCAGGGAATTTACCTAAAGTAATTAAATACAAAAAGTATACATAAGATGTTCATTGTTCTATTATTTACAATAAAAAAGTAGAATCTATTTAGATTCTCATTAATGGAAAATTTGTTCAATACCATGGAATATTAGATAGTTATGAAAAAAAGCAACACTGTGATCATGTAAAACCACCCAAGATACATTACTGACTGGAAAGTATTAGGTTAAAGACCAGAATATTGTGTATAATATATATATAAAATATATTTATATTTATATACAAATGGAAATTCCATATGTGCTTATGTATGTAAGAAAAGCTATATACTAAACTGTTAACAATGATTATCTCTGGGAAGAAAGTGTTTTTTGGTAGAATGAGGAGATGGTTACTTTTGTTTTCTTTCTTACACTCCTACATTATTTCATTTATAAAGAATATGTATTACTTTCATTTTTTTCAACAAAAAATACCTTTTCAACTATTTTCACTTTCTCTGTCCTCAAAAATCCTTTTCAACTGTTTTCACTTTGTCCTCCATACCACTATACACAATAAAATTCCACCAAAATCCCACATATGCAGAAAACAAAATATTGATTAATATATGTTATTATAAGGCTAATGAAAGTTTGGGGGAGCCTGTGGAGCTAGCTACCAGTAGTCCTGGAGCAGGTGCTGGATCCAAAGATAGTTTGGCTGAGGTCTGGTTTGTCTATCAGTTGCAATGTCTACTCTGGTTTACATATCAATAGGGACAACTCTGGGCTCAGAGCTGGCTGAGATTTCAAAGGCAGTGCCAACAACCCAGTTATCTCCTTGTTAATTGGTACCCATTTCACAGCCATGGAACTAAATCCAAGAGACTACTGAGATGTGGCAACGCACTTTTTGCCTTCCTGCTTCCAAAGATGGGCTTACATGCTTACTCTCCTAGCCAGGCCTCCATCCAAGCCACTGCCACCCACTTACCCCCAGGATATGAAACTTAGCCTGCCTCTATTTGAGAATGGAGCTGAGTGAGAGCAAGAGCAATGCCAGCCACTCTATCTGATTTTACTTATTGTGGGTGCCTTGTTGCAGGTTTACCATATATACTTTCAAATCACCAGTCTCTACCAGATTGCTTTCATGTACTTTTTTTGTGCTTTCTCTACATCATTCCTTTCCACATTCCCCCGGGGAGATTTTTCCCCCCACTGGCCCTTCAAGAGGCAGTTCAAATGCAATCCCATTTATGTGAAGCCATAGAAATTCCTGTTCTCAACTGAGAAAATGCTTCACTCTCTTCTCTGATCTTACCCACTACTTTGTACTTCTGTCAATGCACTGTGAACACAGTCTTGCCCTGTAATTTGTTGTGTACATTTCTGCCTTCCCAAAAGGTAGTAAGAGCCTTCAAAAACTCTCTCACCATCATCCTCATGCTTTACTTACTCTCTTCTGCCTGCACTATACTTACCCAGTAAAATGTCAACACTGGGTTAAGCCAACCACCTGCCTTTTGCACCCCTACATTGAGACTGCTGAAGACTGTAAGTAACAATGCGAAGTGCTCTCACTACTCCATGCCTCCAACAGTAACTGGACCCTGAGTACTGCCCAGGGCAGCCCCTCCTCCATTGCTTACACAGAGCAGCCGCTCAAAATCTTCCCACCCTACTCAAGCTGTCTGCACCCACCAGATTCCTCCCCACCCTCAGCAGGTAATTTGGATTACTATTTTAGAGAGAGAGACCATGCACTAGGAACTGCCTCAATCCCTTCTCCACTTGCATCTCTCCCCCAGGGCTCCGAGGGCTGGTTGCTTAAAATTCATAGCTACTGCCTTCCCTCAAGAAGTGCCCTCAGCCAGACAGAACCCACATAGTCTGGAAGATTATACCCCACTCCCCTGACGAGCAGACCTCAACCAATAACGATTGGCACAGGAGGAAAAGGCCAGTCTGGGCCTCAAGGTGAGTAACCCCATGGTGCAGTCTGTGATGCTGCCCCTCCCTCTAGGACCACAACTGATGTTGGTTTCCAGTCAAGATCACACTCTTGCTTAGCTCTCTTCCTCTGTCCTATCACACGTCTCTCATTCCTTCTCCTGAGAGCACCCGCCACCCACACTCACTTGAACGAGAATCTCTGCCCCAGGCTCTGCTCCTAGAGAACCCAACGTAGGACACATCGTGATCCCTATCGCCTTTCCTCCTGGCAGAGTGGGAAAGGTGACTCTTCTGTCCAAGGCCAATGTGCTCTGGTCCCTGCCCTCTCCTTCCTTCTCACAGACTGTCCTTTCCTCTGTCCCCTCTCTTTCCTAGAGTTTCCAATTCTCCCCTCTTCATTGCGTCTTTCCCATATGAATATACTCAAGATCATTCTTTCTTACAACTAAACAAAAAACTCCATCAACCCTTTATCTCCCTCTTATATTCTTTCTTTATAGATGACACATATGGAAAAAGCAAGCTATAGCTACTATTTTCACTTTTTTGCCCCTAGAGTAGTGTAATTCTCTAAGATACAGAGTATCAAAAGAGGAAAAGACATTAGAAGGAAAATGAATTCTGTTTCTGATACGTTTAAGTCTGAGATGCCTGTCATATTAAATTTAAAATGTCTAAGAGGCAATTGATATTGAGGGTTTCAAGAAGTGATGTTATGGTAAATATTTAACTGGCTCTCTGGCAGATGGGGGAATGCACACATATATCTGTACATAAGTCGTATACATTTTACTGATACGGAGGATGTGTAGTTCCTAATTTACAAATAATAATAAAGCATAGAATACTTTTTAGTATAAATTTCCTATCACCAATCAATTCTCACAAAATGCAAATGTTTACTTTTGCAAACTCTTGTATCCACAGCCAATCTGTGATTGCAGTTGATGAATAAGGACACTTAGGCAAAATATGGTTATTTAAGTTTACATTAGGAAGTGAGAGAAAGTAAAACGTTGAAAACACGAGGCAGAACTTCTCTTGTGGCGCCTGGGGGGCTCAGTTGGCTAAATGTCTGCCTTCGGCTCAGGTTGTGATCCCAGGGATCAGCGGAGAGCCTGCTTCTCCCTCTCCTTTTCACACTCCCCCCGACTCGTGCTCTCTCTCTCTCTCAAACAAATAAATAAAATCTTTAAAAAAAAAAAAAAGAGCTTCTCTTGTTCACTAACGATATGAGCACATTTTTTGCTGAATTGGATAATAGCTTTTGAATATTAGAAGAATAGTTCTTCAATTTTTTGTGTTACAATGTAACAGCCATAGACCAACATACTATTAAGCTTAATCTACATTATTAACATTTTCTCACTTTCTCAAGTCTAGACAATCAATAAAACAATAGACTAAGCCCTGATTTGCAGCATTTCTTGATTTCCATGGTGTAGACACTCCTTGTGTCTAAAACTCTAGTTTTCAAGTGACCAACACATCTCAGAACACGGAGTTGGAAGAGATGCAGTTACACACCATCATATAGGATTTCCAAAAATACAATATACATACAGAATCTCAAGAACATTCATAATAAAAGAGTAGCAAGATGGTTAGAAAGTGAGTTTTAAGTATCTATTACCTTTGTTTTTAATATAATTTATTTTCAGGGGCGCCTGGGTGGTGCAGTTGTTAAGCATCTGCCTTGGGCTTAGGGCGTGATCCCGGCGTTCTGGGATCGAGCCCCACATCAGGCTCCTCCGCTAGGATCCTGCTTCTGCCTCTCCCATTCCCCCTCCTTGTGCTCTCTCTCTCGCTGGCTGTCTCTGTCAAATAAATAAATAAAAAATCTTTTAAAAAATTTATTTTCAAATTTATATATTTTAATAATGGCTGGGTTTAACAACCAACCAGCTCACATAATTCTGGAAAATTTAACAGTTGGCTCTCGTGAGCTGGTACAGGCTAGCTGCAACACACCACTAGTTTAAAACGACGTGGAGCAATCAGGCCCAGGAAAGAAAATGCATATGTGGTAGTCAAACCAGGGATATGGATGGAATTCCTTCACAGAAAATATATTTAATAAAAAGGTAAGAGACAGTAGTGAGGATGAGACCCTGGAGGAAACCACCATTTAAAGGGCAGACAATAAAAAGTGAGCATGGGAGAAGATGAGAAATAGATAAAGTAGAAATGCAAGCAGAAGAGGGCATTGATTGGTCAAGAAACAGGGAACAGTCAATAGTATAAATGACACCAAGAGGTGATCACAAGGAATGAAAATTATCCATTAATTTATGGGATCATTTGTTCATTCATTCAATGTTTATTTTATTTATTTATTTATTTATTTATTTATTTATTTGAGCACTCTCAAGTGCTTGGAAATCTAGGGTACTAAAGTGGACCTTTTAGCTTCACCTTAGGCTGAGGTCTAAAACACACTCTTAACCCACCTAGATAGGACTTTGCTAAGGAGGTCGTTAAGACTTTTTTTCTCAACACCTAATATATGAGCATAAAAGATATAAAGTTATAGTGACATGAAAATGGAAAATTCCTCTGAAGAGAGTTTTCAAAGGGCTGTGAGTGATACCCCCATGCATGTTCCCCTCACTGAAAGCCCAGGATGCCCTTTGCAACTGCTTCGGAATGTATGGCCCGAGGTTCCTGGAGCTTGGGGAACATGGCAGACCGGTGGCTAACTCACTCCAGAGAAAAGGTACACCTGAAAGGCAAAGTGAACTGGTCTACAGCCACGGAGTAGGAGACTGTTGAAGTACCGCCTCTAACAGGAACCTCGGCCCAGAGAATTTCGAATATCTCCTAAGAGAGTTCTGCCAGAGAGCTAGTCGGTCTCTGCAGAAAGGCTGGAGATATGTGTTTGGAAGCAGAGACCATACCACCCACTTACTGTATCAACTTCTCTTCCTTTAGTTTCGACGGCATAATTTCTCCTGCTTCTCTTACTTCTTGATCTCTCACATTGGTCTCTCTAATTCTATCTACCCACTCCTCCCAAATGCTTCTATCTCCAGGAGTTCAGTCCTCCTTATATCACATGAACTCCTCAGGTCATCTCATCCTCTCCATGGCTTCAACATCACCCCTGTGCTTTATGACTCACGATTCCCTAGCACCAGCCCCACCCTGTCTCCTTGGTTCTGTACTTAGATTCACAGTCGCCTGTAAGCAGCTCCACATCAGTTCACACCTGAGCCCTTCGTCGTCCCTCTCAAATCTTTGTGCATGTTTGGGAGTTTCCTAAAAACTTAAGGATACATTTACCATAAAACCCAGAAAGTTCACTCCTAGAAATTTACCAAAAAAAAAAAAAGAAAGAAAGAAAAGTAAAGAAATGGACACAAAAGATTTGTAAACAAATGCTTATAGCAACATTATTCATAAGTACCTAGAACTGGGAACAATGCAAATACCCACCAACCAATGAATGAAAAAGCAAAATGTGGTACATCCATACAATGGAATAGTACTCAACAATAAATAGAGGAAAATCTACTGATATGCACAAGGATGAATCTCAAAATCATCAGGTCAAGTGAACAAATTAATAAAAGATATTAAAAGAAATAAAAGATAACATACTGTATGACTACAGTTACATTACATTGCAAGAAAAGGCAAAATTATAGCAACGGAAAGCAGTACAGTGGTTGCTGGATCAGGGATAAGAACAGATATTATCTATAAATGCGTATGAGAAATGGTTTGGAAGAGTTCTAAAACTGGATTGTGGTGATAGCTCCCAAATGTGTGAAGTCATCAAAACTTGTTGAGCAGTAGACCCCAGACCTCTCACTGGTAAATATTTCACGGTGAGAGAGAGAGAGCAGTGTACTTAAATTGGGTGAATTTCATGGTATACGAATTATACATCAATAAAACTATTTTTAAAAGAAGTTGCAGAGGAATCTGCAATGTGCATAGTACAACCCAATCACCTAAAAAATAAACAAAAATGTAATATTTGTACAGGCAGATCTCAGAGATATTGCAGGTTCAATTCCAGACCACTGCAATAAAACAAGTCAAGTAACATTTTTTTGGTTTCCCAGTGCACAAAAAAGTTATGTTCACACTATACTGTTGTCCATTAAGTGTGCAGTAGCAGTATGTCTAAAAAAAACACAACGTACATACCTTAATTTAAAAATACTGGTAAAAAATGCTAACCGTCATCTGACCTTTCAGCAAATTATAATCTTTGCCTCAATGTTGATGGCTGCTGACTGATCAAGGTGGTTGTGGTTGAAGGTTGGGGTGGCCGTGGCAATTTCTTAAAATAAGGCAATTACGTTTGCCACTGATTGACTTCTCCTTTCACAAATGATTCTTCTGTAGCATGTGATGCTATTTGATAGCATTATACCCACAGAACTTCTTTCCAAACTGCAGTCAATCCTCTCATTCCCTGCCATTGCTTTCTCAACTAAGCTTATGAAATATTCTAAATCCTTTATTGTCATTTCAACAACTCCACAGCATCTTCACCAGAAGTAGATTTCATCTCAAGAAACCACTTTTCTTGCTCATCCATGAGAAGCAACTCCTCCATTCACGTTTTATCATGAGATTGCAGCAATTCAGTCCCATCTTCAGGCTCTGCTTCTAATGCTGGTTCTCTTGCTGTTTCCACCACATCTGCAATGACTTCCTCCACTGAAGTCTGGAACCTCTCAAGGTCATCCATTAGGGTTGGAAAATCAACTTCTTCCAAACTCCTATAAATGTTAATATTTTTACCTCTTCTCATGAATCATGAATGGTTTTAATGGCATCTAGAATGGTGAACCCTCTCCAGGTTCTCAAATGACTTGCCTAAATCCATCTGAGAAAACACTATCAATGGCAGCTAGAGCTTTATGAAATGTATTTCCTTGATAAGACTTGAAAGTCAAAACTACTCCTTGATCCATTGGCTGCAGAACGGATGCTATGTTAATAGGAATGAAAACAAGACTAATCTTGCTGTGGAGTGTGGGTGGCCCAGTTGGTTAAGGGGTTGGACTCTTGATTTCAGATCAGGTCATGATCTCAGGGCGGTGAGATCAAGCCCCAAGCTGACTTCATGCTGAGCGTGCTTCTCTCCCTCCCCTCTGCCCCTCCCCCTGCTTATGCATGCGCATGCTCTCAATCTCTCTCTCAAATGAATAAAGCTTAAAAAAAAAAAAGACTAATCTCATTGTACATCTCCATCAGAGCTCTTGGGTGACCAGAAGCACGGTGTCAATGAGCACGGTATTTTGAAAAGAATCTTTTTCTTTTCTTTTCTTTTTGAGCAATACTGAATAGTATGTAATTTGATTATATGGATTTGGAAAAAAAATTAGAGAAGGGAAATAGGAAGTACCCAGAGGGAAGAGGTTGCTCTTTTAAAATGGGTGGTCAGAGAAGACCATAGTAATAAGGTGACATTGTCCAGAGACCTGGAGAGATGAGCATGGAGTGAGCCATGTGTTTACCTGAGGGAAAAGCAAAAGCAAATGTCTTCAGACAGAAATGTCACTGGCATGTTCAAGAACAGCAGTGAAGTGAGTGTGACATCCTTAAATTATAAGAGATTATAAACCTAAAACAGTTAAAGTGGTGGGGTTTAGGGCAAGGATATAACAATGAAATAAGATAAAGAAGCCAGAAAAAGATTCTAATATACAGTAAAAAGCAAGAATAACAAAATTATATCATGCAAAGGAGAAAAAAAGGAGGGAAGAACCCCAGAATGTTAATAATGGTTATTACTAAATACTAGAATTATAGACAATTTTAGTTTTCTTCATTATGAACTTTTCTTTATTTTCTAACTGTTTGAAAATTAGCAAGTATTACTTAAAAAACATTTTAAGAGGAATGAATTAATCAATAAATCTGGTGGGGAAGGTGAGAAGCTATTTAAGGAAAAATATTTTTAAAATATTACAAATTAACCAAAGTTATATGTAAAAAATAAATCTAAACATCATAAAACAAAGAAAAAGGACTTTCTAAGCCTTCAAGCAACAAAACATATTTTCCTGCACAAAAAATCAAAATTATATATGTATAAAAGGCCAAAATGAAAAAAAACTAGCAAAAAAAAGTATAACCCACTGCATAATGTATCCAAATAGATCATAAAAGTATAACTTTTACCTATTGAACTTATCCAAATGTATAAGAAGCCCTTTAAAATCATTAAGCATAAAGAGATTTTTTTTAAATGAGGAAATACAAATGGCTAATATACAGGAAAATATTCAATTCAACCACACTAATAAAGAAATAAATATTAGAATAAACTGTCATCTTCACCTATGAGACTAGCAAAGATGTATCTTTAAAAATGCTAAAAATTGGCAAAAGTGGGAGTATAGTCAATCTATTCCAGGAGTGTAAATTAACATAATCTAATGATAAAGAAAAATCACAGTATTTACCCAGAGCCTTAGAAAATGTTCATACCCTTTGACAAGATAATTCAACTTCTAGGAAACTATCCTAAAGAAATAATCCCAAATAATAACTTACATTTAGAGAGCACCTACTGTGCCAGGCATTACTCTATCTAATACACTAACATGTAATGACATTAGGAAGTTTGAGTAGGATATGTATATTATCTCATTTAATTCTTACAACAACCCTGGGTAAGTATATTATCTCTAGTTTAGGGGTACTGCACCTGCTGCACAGAGAGGTTCCATTACCCAAGGTTTTATAACTAGTAAGTGAAGGAACCGAGATTCAAAACCAGGCAGTCTGACTCCAAATCCTTTGTGCTTAAACACTTTGCTATCTTGCCTCTCTATAAAATAAGCATACCTACAAAGGTATTTACCTCATTAAAAATGATAGCAGGATTTTCCATAAGAAAAGCCAGATTTTCTCCAATAGGAGAACTGATTCAGCAGAAGGTAGCACAGATAACATAATACGCTTATTTTTTTAAAGATATGGTTTTTCTGGGGCACCTGGGTCGCTCAGTTGTTAAGCATCTGCCCTCGGCTCAGGGCATGATCCCAGAGTCCTGGGATCGAGCCCCACATCGGGCTCCTCTGCTGGGAGCCTGTTTCTTTCTCTTCCACTCCCCCTGCTTGTGTTCCCCCTCTCGCTGGCTGTCTGTCTCTCTGTGAAATAAATAAATAAAATCTTAAAAAAAATAAAGAAAGATATGGTTTTTCTATTATAGGCTTTTTACTAATTTAGTTTATTATAGGTTCTAAGAAACCGTAGTCTATTAATAAAATGAAAACGATGTAAATAACATGGCATACTTTTAAAAACATTTATACTCAAATTCATGTAGTTGAACACACCATTAATTGTAAGACTCACCGTTATTTTATGTATTATCAAGAGAGAAAAAGATCCCTATTTCAGAGATATTAAAATGTAAATTAAATGGGTCTTAGATTAGATGAAACAGTATAGTCGGTTCAAATGAGGAGGTAGTATTTCTTTTTGAAGATAATTGTTGATCTGAGTTTCCAAATACAAAGTGATATGATATGGCTTCTTATCCTTTTCAGCCTGAATTTTCATTCATCTTCCTCTGTGGCAAACTTATTGATGTGTCAGCCCGACGATGAGTGTTCAGATACCACACACGCTTACCAAGGAGCTCTTGCTATCTATTTTTCATAGAAGAGAAACTATTGCTAAGAATTACACATGCCAGGCTAGAAGCCCATCACCCCTCATGTAAGGGAACTGTCTACTAGAGGAACTTGGAAATGCTTAGAAGCCATAAAATGTTAATAAAAGAAACAGGTTTAACAGGCAACTTGAACATGGTTGAGTGAATATTATGCAGTAAGGAAAGCCACTTGGAATGTGACTGAATGTTGGGGAGGGTAATAAAGAGAACAGAGAAACACAGAGAAATAGAAGGAGCATTGTTAAGGCAGAATGGGCATACAGCCAAGGCCAGGAGGGAGATGTGGAGGGGAGGTCCAAGGAAGCTCATGATGGTAAGATCGTTATATTTATCATATGGTTGGCTATATTGGCGCAGGAGCAAAACAGCACACATATTCCTAGCAAGTTGTAGAATCCTAATGGCTTAGCTCTGGGCACAGACTAGAAGATCAGAGACCAAAACAGAGGAATGCTGTCATCAACGCCATCATTCTTCTGTCTGCATTCCCACAAGAATATATTCCCCCAAGAAGACTTTTTTATTATTATTATTAACAAGGGGAAATAGAATAAAGTTAGTTATGCTTACCATTTTATAACCATTTTTGGAATGATTGCAATGCTATAATTCATTGATAAATCACCAGTATGATCAGGCAACCACCCCTGGCCTATTTAAAAATGAAATGTATCCTCCTATTATATGGCTTAAAGATAGACATTTACACAGGTTCACAATCCTTTATCCCCAACTAGGACCAGATGCGTGCATATACAGTACATTCCATGGCACCTCCAAAGGAATGAGTCAGATAAAGACAGACTATAAATAACCTCACCACAGATCAGGCTGGGTATTGTAGCCAGATGCCTCAGGATAAGTCAGGATTGTGAACTGTGTTGAAGGCATTGTGGACCTTATGCTAAAGGCACTGTATTGAGGCTCTGGCTTTTATCTCTAACCCACCTGTTTGTTTCAGGGGTACAGGTCTGTGATTCGTTATTCTTATACAATACACAGCACTCATCGTAACACATATCCTCCCCATTGTTTTATTACTACATCTACAATATCTGAACTCAAAATTTCTGCATACATACCATTCAGAACCAACATTCCTAATACCCTCTTTCAACCAATATTTATGAAACTCTCATTACACATCAGGTACTAAGCGACCAGCAGTAGACAAAAACAAAGTCTCTGCTTTCAGGGAGCTGAAAATTCATAAATAAGCTATAGGTGATTAAAGAATTCAGTTTGAGGGACACCTGAGTGGCTCAGTTGGTTAAGCATCTGATTTTGGTTCGCGTCATAATCTCAGGGTCCTGGGATCAAGCTCCGCATCAGCTTCCCGCTCAGCAGGGAGCCTACTTCTCCCTCTCCTTCTGCCCCCTCCCCCCCATGCTCTCGCTCTCAAATAAATAAAATCTTAAAAACAAACACAAAACCGACACAGTTCAATTCCTAAATCTAGTCAAGAGTTCTGAAAGGGGCCAGAGACCACATCCTATGTCACACCTATTTATATTTTGTGATATTCATGTCAGATGTAAGTTCATAACCAGGCTTGCTATACGGCCCTTTTACGGTGTACTTTTAGCAAATATTTGGAATATATACATTTTTAGTCATACTCCTGTTCCTTTTTCTAAAACTGCTTACTTGTGCCTCAACTTTTTCTTTTGTCAATTTACAGCTTTTATTATTTTTCAAGATTTTATTCTTTTTAATGATCCTTTTATTGTTGTCTTAGGTCATTTATTTATGCTCTTCACCTTATTCAAAATCCTTATCGTTGCCTTCTCTGCATTTAATTTTAGCTTCCTCATCAATATTTCTGAGTTGGATTTATTTTCCATGTTTTTTGTTTTTACATAAAGGCATTTAAGGCTATCAATTTACTTTTGAGAACGGTCCTATCAGCATCTCACAAGTTTTGCTACTGACAACTTTTATTGTAGCTTAGTTCTAAAATTTTTTAATTTCCAGCACAATTTTCTAATCACAGTTGTTTATTAATAAATTTTGGAAGTTCCTAGCAAATGTATTGTTTTCAGAGAAAGTGACCTATAGGATATTCTTTAAATTTTGATGAGACTTTTGTAAATTAGCATAAGGTCAATTTTTCTTATATATTACATATACTTGAAAAATGTATACATTGCCAGGAATAGGATCTGAGATCTATCAAATTTTCGGCACTAAGACTATCCAATATCGTAGCCTCAGACCAGCAGCCTCTCGCTGAGCACTTGAAATGTGACTAGTGATGTACTGTAAGTTGAAATACAAGCTAGGAATGGGATAGGCTGGTGATGGGTAGTAAGGAGGGCACGTATTGCATGGTGCACTGGGTGTTATACTCAATGAATCATGGAACTTTACATCGAAAACTAGGGATGTACTGTATGGTGACTAACATAATGTAATAAAAATAAATAAATAAATAGTTAAAAAAAAGAAATACAAGCTAGATTCTATGAAAAAAAGAATGTAAAATGTCTCATGAATTTTATTTATGTTGAAGTAGCATTTTGGACATATTGGGTTAAATAAAATACATTAAAAGTTTCCCTGCTTCTATATTTTTTTAATGTACCTACTGGAAAATTTTAACTTACATATGGGGCTGCCATTATATTTCTATTAGACAGACTGTTCTGTACTTGAATTGTTGTCTAAGCCAAGTTTCTGCTCTAAGTAGANCTTTGGTTTTAATATACCTGTATCAGTTTTCCACCTTTTTCTTATGTTTTAGTAATATCCCTTAGTAAGAATAATATAGTTGGGCTTTCCCCCAACTTAATATCCTTTACTAAATAAGTTTAATTTATACTTATGGTTATTGCTGATATATTTAGATATAATCCTATCATATTCTTTTGTAAGTTTCTTACCACTTTTTCCCTTTTTATTCCTTCTTTAAAATGGATTAGTACATTTTCTCTATTTCTCCTCCTCTTGCTTTTTTTCCCTCCCTCTTTTTTGGCTCCTAAATTTCCAAATCGTATTTTCTCTTTAAAATGATGACTCTTACATTTTTTATACTAATACTTTTAACATTACTCTTACAATTTTACCTGAAAAATTTTCCAACAAAGCCTAAAATTTTTCAGTCTATTATTCTGTAGAACAGGAAAGCCCCTTCATAGGATTATCTGTTCATTCATCATGTTTCCTATCTTGTATCTTGTTATTGTATCAGCTATCCATTATTACAATGTTGCCTAAGAAAGACACACACACACACACACAATCAGTAACACACAATAAACCTTTACTTAGCTTCAGAGCCTGCAGAGTCTAGCTGATCTGGGCTACACTTGCTTATGCACCCGTGGTCAGCTGGCTGGTTGGCTCTGCTGACCTTGGTTGGGGGTTGGCTAGTATTGGCTGTGTTGAATTGGTTTTGCCTATCTGTCTCTCATTCCTTAGCAGGTTAGCCTGGACAGATTTCCATGGCAAAGGCAGAGATACAGAGTGGAAGCAGAACTGTACCAGTGCTTTTACAAGACTCTCTGAGTCATCTCAACTAATATCCCACTGGCCAAATCAAGTCACACAGCCAAACCCAGAATCAAGGGGGCAAGAAGTTTAACTCTGCCTCTTCAGTGAGAGAAACTGCCAAATCACATGGCAAAGGGGCATGAATTCAGAGAGGGGGAAAGAATTGAGGTCTCAAACGCAAGCAACCTATCACATTTAAGTTTACCTTTTCTTTGCACCCCAGAGAGAAGTGATGTTTCCCATAAATAACTATATTTGACAAATTTTATGTAATTTCCATTCTTTTTTGTATCCTATACCTTCTTCTGGGTTTTCTTTTTTGCTCAAGTACAACTTGGATGATGAACTCTCTTAGTCTTTGTAAGTCTGAAAATTTATTTTGCCATCACTATAGAATTATAGTTTAGCTGGGTGTAACATTTAGGCTTTTTCCCTCAGCGCTTGACTCCTGTATCATTTAACTGTTGCAGGGAATTCTCCTGTCTAAATTGTGCCTTTTCTCTCTCCTAATAGATTTTTTTTTCTTT
The DNA here is from genome assembly GCF_002007445.2 of Ailuropoda melanoleuca. Lineage (NCBI taxonomy): Eukaryota > Metazoa > Chordata > Mammalia > Carnivora > Ursidae > Ailuropoda > Ailuropoda melanoleuca. Next base: position 62,517,099 of record NC_048231.1, read on the forward strand.
CTGAATACCATCCATGATGCATCTGGATATGGACGCATTTTATTTTGCCCTGATTGGACTTAGGGTGGATTTACAATCTGAGAATTTATAGATTCAATTGTGGAAAAGTGTCAGCTGCTTTTTTTTTTTTTTTAAATGTATTGCTTTTCTACCAACCCTTCCATTTCCTTCTTCTGAAGCTACATTATTAAAACTCTGCATTCCCTTCCCTATCTCTTTAATATGTAACAATTTCTCACACTATTATCTAATCCACAAATTTCTTCAACTGTGTCCAGCCTACAGTTTATGCCAACTGAGCTTATTCCAATGACTGTATTTTTTGCTTAGATTTCTTGGTAATTTTTAAATACATCTGCTTAATTTTGTCCAAGATCTTGTGTTACAATTTCATATCTGTTTGAGGATCTATGTGAATGGATTTATATCCTCAAGTATCTTAAACATTCATATTTTAAAATGTCAGACTCTCCTATAAAATTAACTTAATGTGGTGGGAATACAACCTCTGCCAATAGGTTTGTTGACAAATTTTGGGATTTTAGATTCATGGGCTTGTTTAAAGTAGGTGGTTTTACTTGTCTTTTAATTTTTTCCTCTCTTCCCCACCCTTCCACTTCCTTCTGTACTTGCACTTGTACTCCCAGGCCCCTCCACTAAGTCCAGAATCAAACCCTTGAGAACTTCTTCCCTACAAAAAAAGATTATTTTAGGAATATTTTAAACCTAATTACCAAGCTTCAGAATATCTTAGTTTAGCTCCAGATCAAGAAGCTAAGTATGTATTTTTCAGCATAATTACGCTCAGCTTCCTCAAAACAAAGCCTTAGGTAGTGGTCAGCAGCAACAAGCTTTTTTTAAGCCTCCTTTTGTAAGTAGGGGCAATAGGGGGAAGTCACATTCTAGCCTCTGAGGTTAAGCAGTAAACCTCGCTCCGGAATCTGATCTTGTAATATTTTTAATCTCTATTTCTTCATAGGAGCCAATTTCTCAAATAACACTACCAGTTTCTAGACTCAGAACCCAGGAGGCCCATGGTTTTAGCCTTACCAATATTATATTTTGTTCCATTTTGTTCCATGTTAGATCTTAGCTTATTTGAAGGCTGGCCATCTCTGGTTTGGTTCACTTATCCTACCTAGCAGTAATAGTAGTAGTAGTAGTATTACCAGTAGTATGTTTGGAGAGGGTACATCAAAGCATGACATAATGTCTACTTGACCATAAATTTACACTGCATGTTCAAACTTACATACACACTCACACTTGCACCAAAACAAACAAACCAAAAAAACCCAAATATATTATCTCTGGCCTTAAGCGACAGAAATTTCCAAAGAAATTTTTTAGGTCAAAAGGATGCATTTTTCTTTCTTTTTTTTTTTTTTTAAAGATTTTATTTATTTATTCGACAGAGATAGAGACAGCCAGCGAGAGAGGGAAACACAAGCAGGGGGAGAGGGAGAGGAAGAAGCAGGCTCATAGCAGAGGAGCCTGACGTGGCTCGATCCCATAACGCCGGGATCATGCCCTGAGCCGAAGGCAGACGCCCAACCGCTGTGCCACCCAGGCGCCCCAAAAGGATGCATTTTTAGTGACACTAATCAATAAACATGAACTGTTATCTTACAACAGACTATTGCAAATTATGGTTCAATGCCATTTAATCATTGGAACATTTAGGTAGATTTTATTTCAAAGAACCAAAGAGTTAAGTGCCACAGATTTGCAACTTGGAATTCAATTCCTTCTTATGAAAATCCAGTTATAACTTATTAAAACTCAAAATGCTTTTGGGGGGGGGTATGGAGGATGAATGACTTTCAGAATAGCCTGAGAGTCGTGAATAAAGAAAAACATTGCTGTGTTTATTTAGAGAGTATTACCCCTTGGAGCCAGCGTTTGCACTAATGCATTTTACATTAGCGTGCCGCATCAGGAAATCCTGACTTTTTGGTGCCAAGGGGGTAATTAATATCAGTTCACGTTTTCAAAATGGTTGTGTTTATGTGGGAATGAGGACTGAGCACTAAACATGTTGAGCTTGAAGTATGAAAGCTTGCTGTGAAGTGAGATCTTGGGAAAGAATGGAATACTGAAATTAATGAACAGAAAATAGGATTTCTATGGATAGAATAATATTAGTACTGAAAAGAAAGGCACAGCTACACTTCCTTGCTCTTAATTTACTAAGCATTAACAGAAATAATTCCCTGGTATAGTCATATTGATAGAAGATAAAATCCTTGATAGCTATAAACAGTATTTTGATCTACTAATATCAGGAGTCCTCAAAGTTAAAAAATTTGATGATCTGTAGGAAATAGTATATGAAATCAATAATTATTCCAAAATATCCTTCCAGAGCTAATACAGTTACACCTCCTATAGATACAAAATTCTTCGTATTTGATCTGAGCTGAATAGAGAGAGCCACAATAGATATAAAAACCAAATGCTTTTAGTACATCATTTTTTTTTTCCAAAAGAAAAGTTGGCAGGGAAGCCAGAATCAAAGTGCACACTTCATATAGTGAAAGTCAGAAGACTAAGGAAACTCCAAAAAGCATTAGAGAAAAAGTGCAAAAAACAAATTAAAGAAGAAGTCAAAATAAAAGTTAAAAACTGAAGAGATTTTATGAAGTCCTACCTAACACAATTCTCAAAATAAGTACTTAGAAAACATGCTGTTTATACAATTTGTTACTAGACACATGCCAAAATGATAAATATGAAGTATATTTTTACCAATACTTTAAAATTAAATCTATCTTTAAGTTCATTCAAGCAATGGAAAGAAAAGGATGATCTTAAAGGAAATATAGAGTTTGTCCTACTTTGTGAGTCAAGAATGATTAGTCACTGAACGACTATGAAGTACACCACACACACATTAGGTTGTCATTCCTAAAGACTGTGACTCCGAACAGAACGTGCTATAGAGCAACGTGAAGTGGCCCTTTACGGCACGATCCTACAGTAGACTACAGGCTTCGCTGCTATAGCAAAGAGCCTAAGACAGGAGTGCTCATTTTCTCACATCGGAGTCTGCGCCAATAGGCAAAAGAATAGGCTTCATGAGGCCATTCAGGGGATTTTTTTTCCTATCTAGTTGCACTGCCACTCTCTAGAATATTTTTCTAATCTATTAAGGTCAAAACTCCCCACTGATATGTCAGTGTTCCAGCCCTTGGGAAATGGAAAAGAAAATGGAGCACATTTTTAAGGAGGTGATCTAGAAGCTGCACGTGTCACTCCAACTCACATCCCACTAGCTGAACTCATTCACACACCATACCTAATTGCAAAAGACGCTGTTAAATGTAGTCACTAGGTAGGCTGTTATGTGCTCACCCAAAACTTGGGGATTTTCTTTTTTAAAGACAGAAGAATATTAGGAAATAATCAGTATTCCTTAATACAGCCCAAAAATGGTGAAAGCCTCTCAGAATATTCAGGATTTTTATTTACCTATTTTAACATTAAGTAATTATTTTTAATGCACTGTTCCATGAAAAATCTCTCGATATGTTACCACAGTTGAAGATTGTAGCCTAAACAAATGCATCACTGTCATATCTAAGTTCTTAAACTATGGATCTCCATCAGGAAAAAGACAAAATAATACATATATTTATCCATGTATGTACAAGTATTTAACCCACACGCACATATATATTTATGCCCATGTACATACATATATGTATGTAATATTCTCCTTTCATTATCAAAAGTTTCCCAGTTAAGCAATAAATTATAGGATCACACTATATATAGCTCTTTACTGAATTAATGAAAATTATATTGCATTGTCTACTTCTGAGACTTGGAGTTTTAAAAATAAAAAAAAATTTATATTGATTTCTAACTTTTTTTAATAGTAATCAAACTGAAATACTTCAGGGCATCTATGAAGGTAACTAATTAGTACCTTACCAAAAAAGAACTTGAAAACTTCCAACAAGCAAAAAACTCCAAGAGGTTCTAGTCATTCCATATAAAATCAAAGTTTATACCCTTACAGTTAAATCTTATCCAATAAAAAACACCTTATCAAAAACAAAAAGCAAAACCCAGAAAGTACCCACAACTTTATGCCAACAAAACTGTACTTAAGTGAATCTAACTAGTCTTTGAAATGTCATGAAATCAAACATACTTTACTTATAGTGTTTTAAATAAGCAAAATATGGTGACATCTCAAATTAGTTGGTTTATTCAATAAATAATGTTGAAACAATCAGTTATCCACATAAGAAAAAAGTTAATGCTCTAAACCGTACCAGGTACAATCAATTTTAGAAAAATGGAAGAAAAAAAGAATATTTTTTAATACATTTGCAAGTTAGGGAGGTTGCAAGAAGCTATGAAATTGAATATGCAAAATCTTAAAACTTTAATACAGTAAAAGACATCATAACCTAAGTTAAAAAACAGATGAACAGACTGAAGAGGTCTGCAATATACAGAAGACACAGGATTAATATTTGCATAGAGAGAACTATATATAATTATACGTATTTGTGCATATGTATTTATATTATTTCCTCTCTCTTACACAGTAAACATCCCAACAGAAAAACGAACAAAAGACATTAAGAGGCATTTCGCAGCAAAAAATATAAAGTGTCATTAAGCATTTGAAAAGATGTTCAAAGTCACAAATAAATCAAATGCAACTCAAATTAAATCCTGAGACAGCACTTTTTAAAGCCTACGACAACTGTAAAAATTAACAAGGCTAATACTCTGGTGCTGGCAAGGATTTATTTTTTTAGGGGGATACCTTTTAAAATGTAGTACACAGCCTTGCAGCTAACATACTCAAAATTTACTAAATAGAAATATCTCAGGGGCGCCTGGGTGGCTCAGTCGTTAAGCGTCTGCCTTTAGCTCAGGGCGTGATCCCGGGGTCCTGGGATCGAGCCCCACATCGGGCTCCCTGCTCCACTGGGAGTCTGCTTCTTCTGTCTCACTCCTCCTGCTTGTGTCCCCTCTCTCACTGGCTCTCTCTCTGTGTCAAATAAATAAAAAAAATAAATATTCTTTAAAAAAAAAAGAAATATCTCAACAAGAAAAACCAACCAACCAACCAAACCCTTGCCAGATTGCTTATGAAAGCTTTGCTTTCCCAATATAAAAAATTAGGAACAACACAGAATAGGGAGCATTCTAGATAGTTCTAACATTAAAAAAAAAAGGAAGTTACAAAATAGTATGGCTAGTATATAACTCCATTTTTGTGGAAAGAGACAAAACAGTAATAGATGTTGGCTTATGTGTGTAAAATCAAGCTGGGGGGGGTGGCACCTGGGTGGCTCAGTCAGTTAAGCGTCTGCCTCTGGCTCAGGTCATGATCCCAGGGTCCTGGGATAGAGCCCTGCATCAGGCTCTCTACTCAGTAGGGAGCCTGCTTCTCCCTCTCCCTCTCCCTCTGCCTGCCGTTCCCCCTGCGTGTGCTCTCTCTCTCTCGGTCAAATAAATAAAATCTTTAAAAATAAAATAAAGTTGGAAGAAATGTATCAAACATTTTAACAACTGTTACCTTTAAGAGATGAAATTACAGAGCATGTTCACTTTTTGTGTAATCTATTTTTGCTACTGTCTTCATTATTTAACACGAATTACATTTTGTAAGTGAAAGAAAAAGCAGTGGTTTATTCATACAAATTTTGAGATGGTTTCTAATCACTAATACTGAAATTACAAAATTTCAAGAGCAGGAAGCATCCTGGTACCAAAGTGTTTTTAAAAGAGTACAGTTGACTCTCTTGAACCACAAAGGAGTTAGGGGCACAAACCCCCTACCATAAACGAAAATCCATCTGTAACTTTTTACTCACCAAAAACTTAACTACTAGTAGCGTACTGTTGACCAGAAGCCTTACCAATAACATAAACAGTTGATTATATTTTACATATGTTATTATATACTGTATTCTTACAATAAACTAAGCTAGAAAAAAGAAGCTGTTATTAAGAAAATCATAAAGAAGAAAAAATAGATTTATAACACAGGACTGTATTTACTGAAAAAATCCAAACAGTGGACCCATGCAGTTAAACCCATGTTGTTCAAGGGTCAACCGTACTAATACAGTGGTACTTAGCAAAATAATTCAAGGATGTAGTGTTTCTTCCATTTGTGGGTTGGTGTATAAACAACACAAGGTTAGCCATGGCTGCCTCCTAAGTGAACCAGTTACCTAAGTTAGGTTAATGGTCCCTGGGGTTCATTATAACATCCTCTCTACCTTGGCATCTGTTTGAATATTCCACTAAAAAAAATTAAAAGCAAAAACACGTGCCAAAAACAATGTGCCACCATAACTCTACAGAATAATGCTAATATATTCTTAAACAACTAAACTAGTAAAGTATTTTTTTAAATGTTGATCAATAATCACCAGGCTCTTTTTTTTAGTAATGTTCTGCTTCCAGAATTTTATAGGACGGCATGATATTTCTTCATTATAATACATTTTGATAAAATAACTTCAGTTTTGGGGAATATAGTCTATATGGGGATGTCAAATTTGGTAGAAAGCTCCCGGTATAGTTAGTCTTCTTACTAGGTATCAAAGGAGTAAGGTAATTTTTGTCACCACCAATTAAAAACTTTTACGAAATAGGACTGTTATAAAACAATTAAACCTTGCAAATGCACTAGTCTCTAGGAAGAAAGTCCTGGAGGAAATTCTGCTTATTAAAATTGCAATTTTAGTTTCCATTAAAAGGAGAATAAGACAACAGAAGATGGGTTGGAAAGACAAATTATTTCTTAATGTCAGTTGAGCTTATTTCAAATGAGATAACATATCTACACCAGGTTGGGTTCAGTACAATTTTGTCTCCTCAACTCATTTATCTAATTCAGTCATCTTGATTATAGCCTCATGGACTTCATTTTCAGAGAAAGAATTCTATAACAAACAGCCCACACAACATGCTGATTACTGAACAGTTAATTCTAATTAACTTGGGCATGGCAAGAGAATTTTGATAAAGTCCTAGAATACAAATATAGTCTGCTTATACCAGACTAACTTATATAAAAACCCACAGCAAAGTCTCCAGACAAAACAAGAGAGTCAAAGGGATCTAATTTAAAGAAACAAATGAGAAAATTAAAATCACAAATAATTTATTCTTCCGTTAGAGTTGATACAGTTTTAAATAGCAACAAAGTACACAGTGGTGGAAAATTGGCACAGAACCTATAAGCATTTTCAATCACAATAAGGCTGTCCATGCTTTATCTGTTCAAACTTGATGTCCATTTTCTACTGACCAAGTTGAAAAAAACTCTATTCGGACCTTAAAACACACACACACTCTCTCTCTCTCTTACACACACAGAAACAAATCAAAATTCCTCCTTTTGATTACAGTATGTTGAGAACAGTACATTTTGCTTATTCAAATTTATGGCACCCCTTCTGTTTTGTTTCCAGTTAGAAATGGGAAAAACCAATTCAATTATAAAGAATACATCTTATTCCCTGGGCATAGGCAACTGTGATGAAAATAGCAACTTACCTTTGGGCTAGATGTTTTCAGATTATGCTTAAATAATTGTGGTTATAAACTTCTCAATGCATGATTTCCTGCCCAATGCAATATCCCTGAATATAGCTAAAATAATCAGGCACAGGACAGTCTCAAATATGATTAAATATGCCATGCTAATAAACAAAGTGATCTAGGTTGCAACCTCTATGCTTTTAATACAGACCAGAAAAAACCGCATCAATAAGCACTTTCCCAAACGTCTCTTTGTATTACATTAACCAACATAAACAGGGGAAACTTCAAAGTGTCCTTTTATAAATGGCATTATTTCCAGGGAAGAAAGTTGAAATAAAGGTCTGTAAAGTCTCCTGAACTATTCTACTATATAAACCAATTGTCCTTCTAATGTTAAAAAATAAAATTACTGGATCAATGCTGAGTCTTCTTTGATATCATTTAAAAAATGCTTTGATATTACTTACTAAGTTCCCTGATTACTCAAACAAAGTAAAATTAACACTTCCATTTTCAGTTATTGCTATTTTAGGAGAGAATTACCACTTCATTTACATGAAACTGCTACCAAGATTCTTCAGATCCCACATGAAGTAATTCTTATTGCCTCACATTTTAAAACTGTATTATAAATGATCTTTATAAAAAGGTTTTAATCCACAAAACTGGAAAGCTTTTAAAAAATGTCTTTTTACTCAAAACTATCACAGTGCCCTTGATTATCTAACAGATAAAAGGGATCTGAATTTCCTCTAAAGAACATAATAGTGGACATATGGTGTGCTTTGTCTTCTCCCTCACCTTTATCTTTTATAGTACACCATTTTGAGACCAACACAATCAAGCATCCACCATGCTCCAATCCACACTAACAGAGGATTTCTGATTCTGTCCAATGCGTAGTGTACCGCCTTGCATATTCACATGAAATAAACATAATATACAAAATATTGCTGCTGTAAAAAGTGTACATTTCCCTCTTCCCCTTACAAAAGAATCTGTGGAAAAGTATTAAATTCCCTTAACCTTCATAAACATACAAAGCTGTTCACACCTTTCAGTCTGTAACAGTCCATTTGAAACACAGTTCCCAAATCATTGCAAATTGGTTATGTCATTCTATTTTCTGTCCAATGTTGCCATCTAGAGTAGAAATGTGAAATCAAGAGTATTTTTTAGCTACTAAAGCCTTTACAACTAAGCCACAAAGGCTGCTTACTGATGAAACAGCCACTTATCCACAAGGTTTTTCCAAAAACTAGATGGAATGGAAGGATCTCTTCACACAGAGGTGTCCACAGTGCTGAGGTGACAATATGGCTGCTAATAGATACTGGCTATTGGAATGTAAGTACTTTTTCACTGCTGGTAATTTCCATACTGTCCCTAAAAGATAAATTTAAAAATACAATTAGATAATGATTTGAGCATAGTTTGACCATAATAGTTTGGCAAAGAAAATTACAAATAAATCTTAACACTGTCATACTACAAAGCAGACTTCATTGACAACAAACAAAAACTGTTATATATTTAGGTACATAGTATCTTTGTAATTGCCCCTGATACTATATTCAATTGCAAATGGATTTCAGAGTCTTTGAAACTAGAATAGTACCTATCACATAGTAGGAATTTAAATGTTTGGTGAATTTTGTTCAACTGAACTGAGCAAGAATGAGTGAGTTCTGGCTCTAAATCCTGCTGTGGTATGTACTGTGTATTAATTAAGTGCTAGTGTAACAACTCTGTGGCTGTTTAGCTTATTATAATAGCTATTACGAATTAACATCAATGGTATTTGGAATAAGTAGCAAGGATGGAAAGATGCCTGGGAGATAAAGGGGAAAAACCCTCCATCCATACTAAAGAAGCTGGGTTTTTCCCCGAGGCCAACAAAGTGTCAGCAAAGGCATTCAGACAGGCAGCTGGTACACAAAATCAAGGGAAGTTTGTTTTGTGTTTGTTGCTTTTAAGAAGACTTGAAGGCCTGTGGGCTGACAGGACAGAAGAGACAGAGAGAGTACAGATAAAAAGAGGTGATAAATGAAGTAGCAGAATTCTACAAGGGAGGTGAATAACGTGCAGTACAGCCGTTAGGGTTCGATTTTAGAGAAGAGAAGGAATATCTCTCCCTCTGGAAAAGAAAAAGAATGGTAGAAGAAAAGAGAAACCTATTAGAAAATACATATTTTAACAAAAATTTCTTAAATGTTCCTAAAAGCACCTATTTTCCAAAAATAGTACTCATAGGAAGCACATAATCAGCTGTTTCCTTTGGCTAAATTTCCCCTTTCAAGTCACACTAATCATTTTATATCAAGAAAGTATTCTAGAATTGAGCTACTTCTATACCTTCAGAAACAGCACCCTAAAACTTTACATTTCCATAGAAATAGATCGATACATTTGAAAATCTGTTGAACGCCACTATATATCCAATCGAATAATGCACTATAAAGAGAATTAAGACATTTTAAAAATATTAATGTCCTTTCCATAGCTATAGTCAACAAAATTTAAAGTCAGTGCTCATCTTGAAATATTTATTTGCTTTAAAATACTCTTAAAAGAAAAAAAGTAGCATAGGGGTATATAAAAACAGCATTAGTAAAATGTTGATAACTGAAGTTGGTTGATGCATATACAGGGATTCATGATACTCCTCTTTTTTTGTATTTGTGTAAAGATTCCTATAATACAAAGTTTAAAATAAGAAATACAAGCCAGTGCTTAGCATCAGGAACTTCTTATTCAACTGCTACATTCAGCTTCAGTATTTAGGGTAATCTAAGTTCCCAACTCTACTGTTAACTTTCCATCTGAGTCAAAAAAAGCTCTGAGGCTCATTTTTTTCACACTTAAAAGGTAGGACTGTAACATCTCCATCTCTAGATCTCAATTTTCTTTTCATTCATGGCTACATTAATTCCTTCATCATCTGTTTGTTAGGACATTTAAATAAGAGAGCACATGAGGAAGGGCTTTTAAAAATTTTTAAATATTATAAATAAGTAGGCCTCAATGCTGGAGGGAAATGCTCGTCTAGTGAATATGTATAATGAGATATTAATGATGAAAGTGACTTGCACATATAATGAATGATGTGAAAGCAGAAGAGAGGTTAAGAACTGCTGTGCTACATAAATATAAGCTATAATTTACCTACTATATTATGAATTACTTGAGGGTAGTAAGGGTAGGGACTAGGGCTTATCCATCCTGATGTCCCAAGTACTAAAGAGTGCCTGGCACTGACACGTAAGACTTCTTCAATAATGTGTGCCAAATACTATATTCAAGCAATTATAAACATTTACTGAGCAAATATTATAAGCTCACAGCCATAATAAACTTGAAAAACAGGGAAGGTAAAACTTAGAAATTATTTAAATAAAGTACAATTACAGAAGTTCTATAAGAGTTCAGAAATGAAAAGATTAACACAGCTAAAATAATCAGAAAAATATTTCAGAGAATGTGGAAATCTTAAGAAAATAGTAAAACTCTGAATTGCAGAGAAAAGAAAATGAGGCACTTCAAATAAGGGAATAGCTAAAGCAGAGGCAGGCTGGAAAAATAGGTATAGAATACTTAGGGAAGGGGCGCCTGGGTGGCACAGCAGGTAGGCGTCTGCCTTCGGCTCAGGGCGTGATCCCGGCGTTATGGGATCGAGCCCCACATCAGGCTCCTCTGCTATGGAGCCTGCTTCTTCCTCTCCCACTCCCCCTGCTTGTGTTTCCTCTCTCGCTGGCTGTCTCTATCTCTGTCGAATAAATAAATAAAATCTTAAAAAAAAAAAAAAAAGAATACTTAGGGAAGTGGAGTGTAAAAAGGAATATACAATAATGAGAAGCAGATGCTATTAATTACTTGGTAACACAGAGCCTGAAGTAACAGAAAGAAGTTTGGCTAATACTAATAATAGCAATCTCAACATATAGAGATATAGCAATCTCTATATCTCAGTTTAACTAAGACCTTACCATGTGTCAGACCCTACTAAATGCTTTGTGTCCATCTACAACCTATAAGTAAATATTATCTCCATTTTATAAATGAAGAAATTGAGATGCTGAGAATTTTAAAAAGTTGACCCATGCTTGATCACAGCGCTAGGACCAAATCAAATAACAAGCAAGCCCAAAAAAGTATACTGTATATCTGCAACCATTAGCAAATTCCAGTATTAAAAAGTATGGGTTTGGGAGCCAGACACCAACTTCTAACATTAACTCCACCACCTAACATAACAGCTTCTCATCCTTGAGAAAGTTACCTATCCTCCCTTTCTCAGTTTTCTCATCTAACAAGTGAGAGTAATTGTAATCTTCACCTCAAAAAGTTATTAGAACAGAAAACCTGAAACTGCTCTACAAACTACTCAAGTACTCACTGATATTACTGGAGGCAGGTGGAGAAAGTGTGCTGTAGTCAGTCAGTACAGGCTCCAGTCACTCAGAATGTGCCACCCAGCTCCACCACTTCTTGGCTCTGTCCTCTGGGCAAATCACTCCAACTCTCTAAACTTCAGCTTCTCTATGTCTGCTGCTTCAATATTTTTTTTAATTATAAAATTCCTCTGACTAGGGTGTAAAGAATGAATGAGAAAGGAAGCAAGAAGACAGTGTGGAAGGATCTTGCCATGATGAACCTAGGACACGTTGACGGTCTCAACTAAGATAAGGCTGTGAATACGGAGAACTGGATGAATTAAAGAACGTTAGGAAGGAGGGTTAACAAGATTCTGTCACGTATTAGATAGAGGGAGACAGACTTAGATACCAAAAGTGGCACTTGGCATTCTAGCTTGATGATAGTACCTCTCTTCTTTGATAGGGAATACAGAAAGGAGGAGTAAGTTTGGGTAGAAAAACTGTGAATTTATTTTGGCTATGCTGAATTGATACACTTATGATACATCTAAGTGGAGATGTCCAGTAGGCATCTGATTTTGAGAAGCAAGAGTCAGACTACAAATAGAGATCCGGGAGTCAAGAGCATGGTAAATTGAAACCATGTAAGTAAATGAGATTATCTAAGGAGAGTGTACTAAATGAAGAGTCGTCCCCAGGCTAGAAACCTGAGCAACACCAATCACCTTTAACTTTCTTTCTTTTATTCATCTAATCATATAAAAGTCTTAAAATTATTGTCACAATACTTTTTAGGTATTTCTTTCTGTATTCTTATGATCACCTTTCAAATTTAGGAAGTAAAGGCCTTATTCACTTATTTATACTTTATTTATCAATATTTACTGCTAATTGATATGTTCTACTAGGTGACAGAAACTCAACAGTGATAAAAAATAGACATGGTGATGTCTTTAAAAGACTGATATTCTAGGGGAAGAGAGTACGACAGTAAATAACACATAATCTATCACATGGAGATACATGCTACACTGAAAAATTGAAGCATCTAACATAATTAATAAAACATTCCCACTAAAATGAGGAAGAAGGCAACACCACCCCTTTACAACACTGCACTAGTATTCCTAGCTTATGCAATAAGAAAAAGAAATAAAGGTATGCAGATGACATGATCGTTTAGGTAAAAAACCCCAAAGATTCAACAACAACAACAAAAAAAACCAAGGTTAACATACAAAAGTCAATCACTTACCTATATACCAGCAATGAACAAGGGGAATTTGAAATTAAAAACAATACTATTAACGTTAGCACAAAAATGACAATTAGGTATAAATCTAACAAAATATACATAAGATGTACATGAGATAAACTAAAAAACTGATGAAAAAATTTTTAAAAAGACCTAAATAAATGGAGAAATGTTACACGTTCGTGGATAGGAAAATCATTATTGTTAAAATGCCAATTCTTCCATACGTGATCTAAAGATTCAACACAATTCCAAACAAAATCCCAGCAAGTTACTTATGCTTACTGACAAATTGATTCTAAAGTTTACAGAGAGAGGCAGAAGACCCGGAATAGCCACACAATATTAAAGAAGAACAAAGCCAGAGGACTGAGAGTTCTGACTTCAAGACTTACTACTATAAAGCTACAGCAGTCAAGACAGTGTGGTACTGGTGAAAGAACAGAAAAATAGATCAACGGAACATTAAAGAGAGCCCAGAAATAAACCCACATAAATATAGTAAACTGATCTTTGACAAAGAAGCAAAGGTAATACAATGGAGCAGAGAGTCTTTTCAAAATGGTGCTGGAACAACTGGACATCCACATGCAAAAAAACAAACCAAGACACAGATCCTAAACCCTTCACAAGAATTAACTCAAAGTGGATCACAGACCTAAATGGAAAATACACAAGAATAAAACTCCTAGAAGATAACATTAAAGAAAACCTAGGTGACTTTGAGTTTGGTAATGACTTTTTAGACACAACACCAAAGGCATAACCCATGAAAGAAATAATTGGTAAGATGGACTTCATTAAAAGTAAAATTTTTTACTCTGCAGAAGACAATGTCAAAGGAGTGAGAAAACAAGCCATAAAGACAATACAATATTTACAAAAGACACGTCTGATAAGGACTGCTATCCAAAATATACAAAATACTCTTAAAACTCATCAATAAGAAAACAAACAACCCAATTAAAAAATGGGTCAAGATCTGAACTGACATCTCACTTAAGATATAAAGCTGGCAAATAAGTGTATGAAAAGATGTCCACATCATGTCATTAGGGAAATACAAATTAAAACAATGAGATGCCGCTACACACCTATGAGAATCGCCAAGATCCTGAACACTTAACACCACCAAATGCTGGCAAGGATGTAGAATGACAGATTGCTGCTGAGAATGCAAAATGGTACAGCCACTATGGAAGACAGTTTGGCAGTTTCTCACAGAACTAAACAGACTCTTACCATATAATCCAGCAAGCGTGCTCCTTGGTTTTTATCCAAATGAGTTGAAAATTTATGCCCACACAAAAACCTGCACATGGAAGTTTATAGCAGTTTTATTCATAATTGCCAAAATTTGGAAGCAACCAAGATGTCTTTCAATAAATGAATGGATAAACAAACCAGTACATCCAGACAACGGAATATTATGCAGCACTAAAAAGAAATATGCTATCAAGCCATGAGGAGGACTTAAAGGCATATTACTATGAATGAAATGCCAGTGAAATGAAAAGGCTACATACTATATGATTCCAAGTATATGACATTCTGGAAAAGGCAAAAATATGAATATAGTAAAAAGATCATTGGTTGCCAGGGGTTAGGGAGGAGAGAGAAATAAACAGGGGGAGCATAGAGGTTTTTTAAGGCAATGAAACTATTCTGTATGATACTATAATAGTGGATACATGTCATTATACATTTGTCAAAACCCACAGAATGTACAACACCAAGAGTGAACCCTAATGGACACTGTGGACTTGGGGTGATAATGATCTCTCAATCTAAGTTCACTGATTATAACAAACGGACCACTCTGGGATGCTGATAGCTGGAGAGGCTATGTATATATAAGGGTAGGGTTTATATGAAAACTCTCTGTACTTTGCACTCTATTTTGTTGTGAACCTAAAACTGCTCAAAACTATAAAGCCTATTTAAAAAAAATTAAAACATGCTTCCAGTCAAGATGGGTTTACCCAAAAACCACTCAAAACATATGAAATGATCACATTCAGGACACAAGGTAACAAAGAACAGCAATTTGAGAAATTGGAAACAAATGAGGTGAGCCCTCTGGTTATACATTTTACTGCATTGAGAGTCTCTACACTGCACTGTGTGGAGTGGAACTAAGGCTGCATCTGAGTTAAAGACATAAAGCTTACGGTCTGGAGGGAAAACAGGAGCTAGAGTTCATAGGATAGAGTACTAGAAAGGAGAGAAATGCACAGAAAGAGAACTGTGCAGGTATGCAGAGGAACTCTCTTGAGTATTCAGTATAGTACTGATATGCAAATGCATTCAAGGAAAATATCAGTCTAAGGAAAGAAACAACCAAAAGAATTAGAGAAAACAACCCTTGGCACTCATAAAGAAACAGATATAGTGCTTACTTCCACCAGCGAAAGTGAAAAACCTCACAATTCAAGGGCATTGGGTCAGGTACTCGAAAAGTTACTTAGCAGAAATACTTAGCAGAGGACTAAACACAGTTTTGGTCCTGACTAACAAACCTTAAAAGCAATCCCCAGAAGATCAAGATGTGTCTACATTACTTAACTGTATCCCAAAACAAAGCTTAAGAATATTTCTAAGAATACATATGTATCTACCACAAGAGTAAAAGTGATATTCATAATTTCTGGCATACAATCAAACATTATCATGCATACAAAGGAGGAGAAAAATGACCCATAATGAAAAGGGAAAAAAAAAAACCAATCAATCAAAACTGACCCAGATGTTAAGAATTATCAGGAAAAAGATATTAAAACAGTTATCATACTTGTATTCCATATGTTCAAAAATTTAGGCAGAGACATGGAAGACATAAAAAGGACCCAAATTGAAATTCTAGAAAAAAACCCCAAACTGAAATTCCAGAGATGAAAAATACCTGGGAATGGATTAAAAGTAATAAAACAATGAACAAGAAAATATTAGTGAATTTTAAGAAACAGCAAAAGAAACTACTCAAAATAAAACAGAAAAAAAGGAAAACAAGAAATAAAGTATCAGTGAACTATGGTGCGAGTTTAACCAGCCAAATATACATGTAATTGGAGTCAACTAACTATGTAATTAAGAGGACAGAAAGGGATACACGGGTAAGAGAAGGAAAAATACTTGGTCAGAATTTTTCCAAATTTGATGACAACCAAAAAGCTACTAATCCAAGAAGATATATGAACCCTAAGCATAAAACACAGCCAAATAATTTCATAAAGGGAAAATCTTAAAAAACAGCCAAAAAAACAAATACCAGGGGTGCCTGGGTGGCTCATTTATTAAGCGTCTGCCTTCAGCTCAGGGCGTGATCCCAGGATCCTGGGACTGAGCCCCGCATCAGGCTCCCTGTTCCGCTGGGAGCCTGCTCCTTCCTCTCCCACGCCCCCTGCTTGTGTTCCCTCTCTCGCTGGCTGTCTCTCTCTGTCAAATAAATAAATCTTTAAAAAAAAAAAAAAAAGATAAAGAAATACCAACAACCAGCAAACAAAGAGAAGAATAACAGCAGATGCCTCCTTAGAAATAATACAAGCATGATGACAGTGGAGCCATATTTTTAAAGAGCTGAAAGTAAAAAAACAAAATAAAACAAAACAAAAAAATAACCTGTCAAACTAGAATTCTATACCTAGAATAAATATTTTTCAATAATGGATGAGGGGCGCCTGGGTGGCTCAGTCATTAAGCATCTGCCTTTGGCTCAGGGCGTAATCCCAGTGTTCTGGGATCGAGCCCCACATCAGGCTCCTCCGCTGGGAGCCTGCTTCTTCCTCTCCCACTCCCCCTGCTTGTGTTCCCTCTCTCGCTGGCTGTCTCTCTCTCTGTCAAATAAATAAATAAAATCTTAAAAAAAAAAATAATGGAAGAAAAATAAACACTTTCTCGAACATACAGAAACTGACGACCTGCATTACAATAAATGTTAAAAACAATTTCCTTTCCTTCACTCAAAGGAAAATGATACCAGATGGAACTAGGAATCCACCCTAGGAATCAAGAGGACCAGAAATAGTAAACAAATTATTTTTTCTTATTATTTAAATATCTTTAAAGGATAATTGCTTTTTTAAAACAAAATAAATTCTATATACTATACAATTTATAACACATGTACAAGTAAAATCACCTAAAATACGCTACAAGATGGGTGAACCTTGAAAACATTACATTAAGTGAAAGAAGCCAATCACAAAACACCACATATTGCATGATTCCATTTATCTCAAATACCAGAATAAGAAAATCTATACAGACTGAAAGTAAACTACCTGTTTCCTAGGGCTGGATGTTTAGAGAAAAATGAACAAACTAAAGAAAAAAAAATCTCATTGAATGGTACACTCTAAAATGGTGAGTTAATCGAATGGTATATGGATTATATCAATATAGTTTCTTTTTAAAGCAGAAAAAAGTTCAAAATAAGACAGAAAAAGAAGAAAAAGAGAATAAAGAACAAAATAAGAAAAAAAAATCCAGATGATAGATTCAACCAAATCTATAATCACATAAAACATAATGTAAAAACCCCTCCATTAAAAGGCAGAGATTGTCAGATTGGATAAAAAGGCAAGACTTGACAAATACTGCCTTCATGAAAAACAATTTAAATATAAAAACACAAATATGTTAAAAATAAAAGGATAAGGGGGGCGCCTGGGTGGCACAGCGGTTAAGCGTCTGCCTTCGGCTCAGGGCGTGATCCCGGCGTTATGGGATCGAGCCCCACATCAGGCTCCTCTGCTATGAGCCTGCTTCTTCCTCTCCCGCTCCCCCTGCTTGTGTTCCCTCTCTCGCTGGCTGTCTCTATCTCTGTCAAATAAATAAATAAAATCTTTAAAAAAATAAATAAATAAATAAATAAAAGGATAAGGGGTGCCTGGCTGGCTGAGTCAGTAGAGCACACAACTCTTAATCTTGGGGTTGTAAATTCGAGCCCCACGTTGAATGCAGAGATTACTTAAAAATAAAATCTTTAAAAAAAATAAAGGATAAAAAAAGACATGTAATTCTATCAATAATCTAAAGAAAGTTGGTGTGGGTATATTAATATCAAAAAGATCTCAGGGGCGCCTGGGTGGCACAGCGGTTAAGCGTCTGCCTTCGGCTCAGGGCGTGATCCCGGCGTTATGGGATTGAGCCCCACATCAGGCTCCTCTGCTATGAGCCTGCTTCTTCCTCTCCCACTCCCCCTGCTTGTGTTCCCTCTCTTGCTGGCTATCTCTATCTCTGTTGAATAAATACATAAAATTTAAAAAAAAACATTTTAAAAAATAAAAAATAAAAAGATCTCAGAGCAAAGAATATTATCAAGGATAAAGAAAGTTATTTCATAATAGTAAAGGAATAAATTAATCAAGACATAAAATTCCTAAAAATGTATAAACCTTATAAAGGTAGCATTAAGATACATGAAGCAAAAATGGACAGAACTGCAAAGAAAAATAGACAAACACACTATTATAGCCAAAGATTTTAATATGTTTTCCTCAGTAACTAACAGAGTAGAAAAAAAATCAGCTAAGACATAGGAGACTTGAACACTATCAACCAACTTGATCTAACATTTATAGAACATCCTCACAGACCATACTGTGGGCCATAAAGTAAGTCTCAATAAATGTAGAAGAATTCAAGTTAATTAATGTTGATGGAATTATGATGATGGAACTAAATGAGAAATCTGACAGAAAAATATCTGGAAAATCTCCAAATATTTGAAAACTAAATTATACACTTCTAAACAACACCTGGATCAAAGAAGAAATCAAAAGCAAAATCAGAAAATATTTTCAACTGATTGAAAATAAAAACACAACATATAAAAATTTGTGGGCTGTAGTTAAAGAAGTATTTAGAGGGGAATTTACAGCAATGAACACCTAAATTAGGAAGGAAGGCAGTTCTTTTTTTTCTTTTTTGAGATTTATTTATTTGACAGAGAGAGAGAGAGACAGCCAGCAAGAGAGGGAACACAAGCAGAGGGAATGGGAGAGGAAGAAGCAGGTTCCTTGCTGGGAGCCTGATGCAGGGCTGGATCCCAGGAACCTGGGATCACGCCCTGAGACGAAGGCAGACGCTTAAGGACTGAGCCACCCAGGAGCCCCTGCAGTTCTTAAACCAATGAGAATTCAGCTATTACCTTAGGATATTGGAAGAGATGAGCAAATGAAACCCAAAGCAAGCAGGAGAAAAGAAATAATAAAGAAGAGGGCAGAAATCAAGGAAAAAGAAAAACAAGGCTGGGGAGGGCGGCAGGGGGAATCAATAAAACAAAAAGCGGCTCCCTGAGAAGATCAATGAAGTACATAAAAATCAGTAGCCATATTACTTGGGGAAAAAAAAAAAGAGAAAGATGGAGAAGATACACATAACCAATACCAGAAATGAAAGAGATAATATCACTACTGATACTAGAGATACCAAAAGGATAAAAAGGGAATCATTCGACAAAACAAATGAAATGGACAAATCCTTCAACAAATACAAATATCTCAAGAAGAAATAGATAACCTGAATACACCTATGTCTAATAAAGGAAATTAAAAACCTTCCTGCAAAGAAAATGCAGGCCCAAACAGCTTCACTGGTGAATTGTACCAAACATTTTACAAGGAATAATACCAATTTTATGCAAATCCTTCAAGAAAACTGAAGAAGGAGGGCGCCTGGGTGGTTCAGTTAGTTAAGCATCCACCTTCGGCTCAGGTCATGATCCCAGGGTCCTGGGGTCAAGGCCTACAATCAGGCTCCCTGCTCCTCAGGGAGCCTGCTTCTCCCTCTGCTTCTGCCTCTCTCTCTCTCTCCCCCTCCCCCACCCCCCCACCCCCCGTCTCTCATG
>NC_048231.1:62537268-62540060 GCF_002007445.2 Ailuropoda melanoleuca
AAAGAAAACTAGAGTCCAATATCCCTCCTAAGTATAGATGAAAAATTCTTAACAAAATTTTAGGTGATCAACTCCAACAACATATAAAAAGGATAATAATACATCATGACCAAGTGAAGTTTATCCTAGCTATCCAAGATTGATTTAAAACTTGAATATCAAAAAAAAATCTTGATTTTCAAAGATTATTTAACATACTAAGTTAAAAAAGGAAAGCTATGATTCTTCCAAAAGATAAGGAAAAATCATTTGACAAATTTTTTTTTTAAAAGATTTTATTTATTTGACAGAGATAGAGACAGCCAGCGAGAGAGGGGACACAAGCAGGGAGAGTGGGGGAGGAAGGAGGCTCATAGCAGAGGAGCCTGATGTGGGGCTCGATTCCATAACGCCGGGATCACGCCCTGAGCCAAAGGCAGATGCTTAACCGCTGTGCCACCCAGGCGCCCCCTTCACAAATTTCACCATTCATTCCTAATAAAAATTCTCAGCAAACTAGAATACAGGCAACCATTCCTACTTGATAAGGGAGACCTACACAAACCCTACATAACTTATGTAAACCTGAAAAGCTCATTGTTATCTCCCTAAGATTAGGAATAAGACAAAAGATGTACCAACTATTTCTATTCAACATCGTACTAGAGGCTTTAAGGGAGGGATAGATTAAGGGGGAGGGAGACGGAGAATTCAGATTATAAAGGAAAAAAATAGTCTTTATTCACAGGCACCATGATTTCTATGTGGAAATTTTAAAGGAATCTACAAAAAAACTAAGAAATAATGAGTTAATGTTACAGGTTTGATAAAATATCAATAAAAATAAACTATACTTTTATATAACCAGTAATTAATAACTATAAATTGAAATTTTAAAAAATTTACTACAGTATCAAAAATATAAAATACCTAGAGATAAATCTGACAAAAATTAATGTAAGACCTGTATGCTGAAAACTACATAACACTGTTGAAAAAAAAATTTAAGGGGACATATGCCGTGCTCATAGGATGCCATTCACTGACATCATGTTAAGATACAGTTGTCTCCGAATCTATACATTGAAGGCAATCTCCATCAAAATATCAGTAGGCTTTTTTGAGAAACTAACAAGATGATTTTAAAATTCATATGGAAATGCAAAAAACTTAAAATGCCTAGACAATTTTGAAAAAGAACAAAGTTGAGAAGCTAACAACACCTAGTTTCAAAACTTATTTTAAAACCGTAGTAATAAAGACAGCACGGTATTAACATAAAGACTGATAAATAGATCAGTTCAGAAATAGACATATTTACGATATTCAGCAAAAGTTCAAAGACAATTCAGTAGAGAAAGGATAGTCTTTTCAACAAACGGTGCTCAGAAAATTAGCTATCCATTTAAAAACAAAAATACAAACTTCAATTTGTGCTTCCTACAAAAATTAACTCAAAATGGATTACAGACTTAAATGTAAAGTCTAAAAACATAAGGCTTCTAGAAGAATTAAGAGAAGATCTTTATGACTCTAGATTATGTAAAGATTTCCTACATATAATATCAAAAGCATGATCTATAAAAGAAAAAGTTGATAAATTGCACTTCATAAAAACTTTAAAGTTCCTCTGTTCAAAAGACAATGCTGATGAGAGACTATGGACTCTGAGAAACAAACTGAGGGCTTCAGAGGGGAGGGGGTTGCGGGAATGAGATAGGCTGGTGATGGGTAGTAAGGAGGGCACGTATTGCATGGTGCACTGGGTGTTATACGCAACCAGTGAATCACTGAACTTTACATCAAAAACCAGGGATGTACTGTACGGTGACTAACATAATATAATAAAAAAACATTAAAAAAAAAAAAAGACAATGCTGAAAGAATGAAAAGAGAAGCCACAGACTGGAGAAAGCTATTTGCACATTATATACTTGATAAAGGACTTGTATGTACAATATAGAAAGACCTCTCAATACTCAACAGTAAGAAAATAAAGAACTGAATTTTCAAATAAGCAAAAGATTTGAGCAGACATTTCAGAAAAGATACATAGATGGAAAATAAGCACATGATGCGTCATTATCACTAGTCCTCTGGGACATGAAAATGAAAAGCACAATGAGCTATCACTATACATGTGTTAGAATAGTTAAATTGAAAAGACTGACCCATTAAAAAGTATCAAAGAGTACACTTTTAATATGCGCATTTTATATTTAAAGTTGCTTAAATACAGAAGGGTGGAGAAATACAACTGTCCCACCTTAGCCACGGTTTGGCTTTCTGTAGTTTCAGTTACCCATGGTCAACTGTGGTCCAGTAACAGAAGATCCTCTTGACACATCATCAGAAAGTCAATAGCAGCCTAACACTATGTCACAATGCCTATGTCATTCCCCTCACTTCACCTCATCACCTAGGCATTTTATCAGTCCACATCATAAGAAAGGTGAATAATACAGTACAGTAAGATATTTTGAGAAAGACCACATTTGTATAACTTTTATTTTAGCATATTGTTATAATTATCCTTTTATTATTCTTAATTTTGTTCATCTCTTACTGTGCCTAATTTATAAATTAAACTTTATCATAGGTATATATGTATAGGAAAGACACAGTATATACAGGGTTCAGTACTACCTGTGGTTTTAGGCATCTACTGAGGGTATTGGAACGTATCCCCTTTGTGGGTAAGGGGGGGCTACTATACAGCAAGCAATGGAGGATGTTACTATTTTTAAAGATTTATTTATTTATTTTAGAGAGAGGGGATGGGCTGGGGGAGGGGCAGTGGGCGACAGGCGGGG
>NC_048231.1:62540300-62646969 GCF_002007445.2 Ailuropoda melanoleuca
GGGAAGACTCCCCGCTGAGCCTGACATGGGGTTTGATCTCACAACCCTGAGATCATGACCTCAGGTGAAATCAAGAATCAGATGCTCAACCGACTGAGCCACCCAGGCGCCCCAAGGATGTTACTATTTTAGACAGGTAGACCGTGAAGGACTCCTTGATAGGACATGATGACAGATCAGAGCAGAGATTTGAAGAAACAGGAAACCAAGCATTGCAGGTATCAGGGAAGAGTTTTGGCAGTAAAGGGTGCAGCAAATACAAAGGTTCTGAGGTAGAAATATGCTTGATGTGCATGGGAACAGCAAACAAGCCAAGGCAACTGAAGCAAACTGAATGAGGGCAGCTATAAATACGGAGATGAGGTGGTGGGACAGGTTGGGGCAGCCCAAGTCATTCAGGGCTTTGTAGGTCATTATAAGGTCTGGCTTTCACTATAAGACTGAAGTCACCACAGAGCTTTGAGCAGTGGCTTTAAAAGCATCTAATGTTTTTAAAAGATCATTCTGGGTCCTACGTGCAGCATATCCTATAGCGGAGCTAGGGTGAAAGTAGGAAGACCAGGAAGGAAGACATTGCAATAGTCCAGGTGAGTGACAGTTGTAACTTTGACTTGGTAAGAGCAGGAGGTTGTAAAAAACAGCTGGATACTGGATAGATTTTGAAGGAAGAGGTGATAAGATTTGCTGTTTGACAAGATGTTTGATTTGTAAAAAAGAGGGGAGCCAAGATGACTACAAGTTTTTAGATTGGGGAACTGAATCAAGCTGCTGTTACTGAGATAGGGAAAAATGACGGAGAAGCAAACAGCCTCTAGCAAGGATTTCCCTCTCAATTTTCCCCCTCTTTTAGTCTGTCCCGCACAATGCTACAAGAGTCATCTGCCTAAACCACAACTATGATTATATTACTATTGGATTTAAGAATCTATATTAGTTTTCTACTCCCTTCACTATCTTGAAGAGGTGAACTACTTTCCCTCAAATGAAAAGACCAATAAGCGTTTGGGTTGGGGGATACAGATAAGGTGAAACCCATGATAAATATGGGCAGACTACTAACACTAGAGTAGCTAAGATGGTCCCCTCCTCACAGTCTTTTTAATGGGGAAGGAGATGTGGCTGGCGTCTACCCAAATGTCATGGGTCTTTATC
Source organism: Ailuropoda melanoleuca (assembly GCF_002007445.2). Lineage (NCBI taxonomy): Eukaryota > Metazoa > Chordata > Mammalia > Carnivora > Ursidae > Ailuropoda > Ailuropoda melanoleuca. The sequence continues at coordinate 62,541,453 of NC_048231.1, forward strand.
TATAGTATCATCCCAAATTCCTAAGTAGTTCAGAGGGTGGGATAATAGTAACAAAAGAGGTAGTATATCATATGTGTAACACATACACTATATACCACACATATTATCACATACGTTTACCAAGTGCCAGGCATAGCTAATATTTTACATACATCATTTAAAACCCTTTATAGGCTCCAAATGATGTCAGGATAAAGTCCAAGTCCCCTAACATGGCTTCTAAGAGTCCTTCTAATCTAAACCTTAACTTCTCTCTCCAATCTTGCCTCTCCCTCCCCATGCGTCTGCTTTACTCAACCATACACCTTAATGCTAGTCCTTTGTGAATGCACTTCTTTCTGACTAGACTACCCTTCCCTCCTCTATGTCTACTTGTCTAATACCTACTCATCCTTGGCCCTTCACAATAATACAATACTTTCCAAAGAACATTTTTTCTATTATCAACATTAGGAGCCCACTTCCACAAAAATCCTGCCTTTCTTTACACATACTTCTCACACTATATTATATCATGTTTGTCTGGATCCCATCTAGACTTAAGTTCACAAAAGCAGAATTTATGTTTATCTTATTTCCCAATGTACCCCAATTTTAGGTATTTGCCATATAAATATTGCTCATGAAACATTTACTTAATGACTGACGTTAAGCTTAGGGAATTTAGAAATATGTCATTTACAGAGACTATGGTTAGTTCAGTCCATGACATGCTAAAGTTGACAGAAATAGCAAGATATCCAAAAAGAGATGTTCCATACACAGCTGAAAAAAATGGAGCTGAAGTTGGGTTGCAAAGGGTGGGTTGAAGGTACTGAAAATATAAGACAGGGTGAATAGACCAATGAAAACACTGAACCAAGGATTGATAAAGCACAGTAATTAGAAGCTAAACAAAACCATTCGAGAATGAAAATAGGAACATATCTCAAATATGTCAAAAGTAAAGTCAAGAAAGACCAAGATATTTAATTCCTCCACCAGGGCACCTAGGTGGCTCAGTCAGTTAAGCATCCGACACATGATTTCAGCTCAGGTGATGACATCAGAGTCGTGGGATCGAGCCCCGTGTCAGGCTCTGCGATCAGCATAGAGTCTGCTGGAGACTCTCTCTCTCTCTCTCCCCCTCCCCTCACTCTAAATAAATAAACAAACAAACAAATAAATAAAATCTTCAAAAAAAAATTTGCTCCACCAGCCATAGGGACCATGTCTTGTTTTATTCCTCTAGGACCTAATATAGTGTCCAGCATATAAGAAAATTAATAAATATTTGCTGACTGAGGGGATAAATGATCAGATGCTCACTTTTTAAAAAGTTAACTGGTAAATTAGAATGAGCCTAAATCTTGTCCTCAGGAATCTTGCCCTGAGTCATTAGCCAAGACTTATTTCACTTTTAAAATTTAAATAAAATTTCTACCTAATCCTTTGATTTAGTATTAGTGGTTTTTTAAAAATATTACTCATTTGTCCTTACCCTTTTAGTTTAAGTCTCTTATATCTCTTTAGTCTCTTCTATCTCTTTTATCTTTATCACCGAAATAGGAAGTGTCAGCACAAGGGGCTGTAGGTTTGACAGAGCACTGATAAAAGAACTGCTCACGCCTCAAGTTCTAATTAGTACCGCACGGAGTTGTTCCTCAAACCAGATCATCTACACTGGCCTTGGAAGCATAACTTACAAAAAAAATAACCTATTATGGGTAGCTTAAGTAGTGAGCAGACCAGATTATCCTCACTAGAAAGTCATTAGACAATACTGAAATCAATCTAAAGAAACTGCCAACTTAACAAATCATTTTCATTATAATTTAGAGTACGTATAATAACAAGATTCACAAAAAAATGACTGTGGCACAGATTATTAAGTCTGAAAAGTTTACTGATAAAAAGAAGGAACTTAACTAAATTCTAGGTTCAAGAGAATACAGTCATCTTGGAATGAGATAAATCCCTACATATATGAAAATAGAAGGAAAGAAAACAGGAGATAAAGATTATTAATACTTGAGATAGTGGATATGTGTATGAAAGGAGGCATCAGAGACAGGAGGTAAATATGAATTGAAAGAGAAAGAACATGAGGAATGTGGAGGAAGTGCAGTGGATATGCTGAAGTCAAGATGAGAGCTACGAAGAACACTGATGGACTCCACATCTCCACATATCAATAAGCATGAGGGAGACAGAGAAATTAGGGGCCTTAGAATAGAGAATGATGCTTGTGATACCCACAGGAAGTCTGGCTGGGAAAGACCAGAGGGAGAGAAAGAGAATATGAATGAATATGAATGAATGCTGGTGCTCAGAGATAAGATGTGTTTTATATATTACTGTACCTATGATCAACTGTGCTAGCATTCTATGAAAAAGACTTAAAAGTAAATTTTTTTTGTTAACTCACGTACTATGAACCAGGAGGAAGGAAAAATGAGCCTTCAAGTGAAAAACACCCTAATGAAGTGTGAACAAACAATGGGGCAATCACACAGTCGGCCAAATAGCTTACCTGGTCATATCCATAAGGCCTCTGCTGTGGCGGCTGTGGTGGTCCAGGCTGTGTTGGTCTATAACCCCCATATTGCTGACCTTGCCCTTGCGGGTAGTTAGGATACTGAGGACCTGGACCACCCTGTGAAGGACCTGCAAAATAATTAACACAAACAAAAACCCAGATAAAAACAGAACTCAAAAGGGTTTAGAACTAGATGCTATTATGTTTTTATATCTAAACATAAAAGGATAGTTTGGTATCCTGATCTTCTCAAATACTTTTTGAAATAAATTCCACAGGTTGTAAGAGTGAAAATATTGTAAGGATGCCACCATGTACAAGATGTTTTGATTCATAGTAACTGGTAAGCTATGTGTTAGCCATCAAAAAAAATTTTTTTACATGAGTAAAAGAGACTCAGGAGTTACTTATAAAGCAGGTTAATTCTATGGTATTAAAAAAAATCATCTGTACCTCTACTAGAAAGTAACTAGTATAAGCAACAGATAAAAGAAGCAAGAAGCAGATTCAAATTAAAATACTGAAATAACTTCTTTAATAAAGTTTGGGAATTAATGATATTTATAGCTGTATGACTCTAGATTTACGCTTGCAATCACCAAAGAATCACAAAGAATAATTTTCCATGTAAATTCTAGATTTATATTTGCAATCACCAAAAGAATGCTTTGTGCCTACATTAGTAAACTTACTATCACAGTATTTTCAAACCAAAACTAAAGAAGACTTGAAAAGCCACAGGTTGCATGTGAAAAAACTTGATTCAAAAGTTACATTCTGTGTACCAATCACTTCTAATACTTAACCCATAAAAATGAGTGATTTCCAATTCCAGAGAAGGCAAGGGAGTAATCTGGCTTGCCAAACAAATATGTCTGTTTCATAAATTCCACTACGGCCTATTGTAAAGAATGGTTTACAAAGCATAAGCTGAAAAGCTTTGACCCTTAAATGTTTTCTATCATAGCCATTCAAAATCTGCCATAAAAAAAAAAAAAAACAAAACACTGATGGCAGAGGAAAGTGTCAAAAGAGAATAAATTTTCAAGCTTGACTAAATTCCATCAGTCTATGATTTATTTATTATACATTCAATTATTAAAACTCTAAATTTTCTATTAGAAGAAAGTACAATGACAGAAGCCTATGAATAAGCAAAATGGGAAGTTCTTTGGGATTCCCAACGTCTAACAAAAGAGGATTTACCTACTTAAACCAAAATATTCAGTTTCATTTACTCTTTCTTCCCACTGAAAATAATCTTTGTATCAAAGAATTTACTTGATTTAACCACACCGTATTTGTTTTCATGTAAACACAATAAAACCAGAATACTCTACTTATTCAAAATACAGATATTCAATGGTCATGAAAGGAGAACTGCCATTTGACAAGAGCAAGAAAGTTCCCTTGTGAAAACAAGAAATCCATGGAATATTTCTAAAGTCATATCTCGAGTTAGGGAACCAGAACTTATTAGTTTGGGGGGAAATGCCTGGCTCCCAGTACCTGACTAAATTTCAATGCATATGTCGAAGGCACAAGAGAATTTCAGCTTGATCCTGGTTCTTAGATTTACAATGACAGGTAGAGAGAGGTGCCCATAGTAATCACAGAGCTTAAACTAATAGATAAAAATAGTAAGACATTACTGATGTAAAAAAGAGACCATGTTAGCAAGAGAAGATGTCAGACTAATAAGTAGTTACTTCTCTAACATCAGAACCATATTTTCCTATATATAAAGTAGTGACAGTAGCTTAAAATTTAAGAATGAGATATCAGATCTTTATCATCCCCACTCCCTATCTAATGAAGTTATTTAAAGGGAGATAGCCGGCTACTAGCTCTTACAGTGAGTATATAATAAGAAAATATGGCTACACGTCTCCAAACTCTCTAAGATACATAACAGCAATAAATACATCTCTGTGGATGTGTATATTGCTATTTAACCAAAGAATGCCAAAAACATTTTCTTTATGCATTCCAAATAAATCTCATTTGTACTCTAAAAAATCAATGCTATTTTTCATAGTAACAGTCATTAGTTTTAGAAATAAATTTGCTAAGCGGATTATGTAGATATGCTTAATAATCACTCATTTTATCAGTTTTCCAAGCACATACAAAGCAACTGGGTGGTCATGAATGCCAAAGCGGTTTAAGAATTCACTTAAGAACTCATTTTAAATTGATTATATACCTCACCTTTGGTCAATGAACCATCTCTAGTTTACGTTTCTTTTTAAATGTATTACTAGTTTATCTAAGGAAAACATTTTAAAGAAAGACTCCAGTAATAGACTGAGCTAAAGAATTCTTAGAAAAATAAACATTAAATATTCACTTCAACATTTCAAAACAGCAATCGTCACATTTTTTGTGACAAAAATAAACGGCAAAAAGCTATTACCATAGCCCTGCTGCTGTCCTGGATAGCCCTGCTGCCCCGGGTACTGCTGCTGTTGGGGTGGGTATCCCTGCTGGGGAGGCGGTCCCTGGTAGGCATCTTGCTGTTGGCCATACTGTGAATTTCCTACAGGATAATTGGAGAAGAGAAAAAAAACTGAGATGCTCGCTTAATGAACTTTTTTACTCTAAGATGCATAGCCAACAACACAAGAACAAAATGAAATGCCATATTGATTTTTGAAAGTTAACAAAACAAAGAAAAAACTCAAACCAAACAGAAGGATTTCGGCCAAACAAACTGCAGTTAAAGCCAATTTTGCAAGGTTGAACTGCAGCATTTTCAGCGTCTCTGCCATACGAGCATTACATTTACTGGAACATCACAGTCATAAGATCATGACTATGCTAAATAAAATAAAAAAGACAAAATTAAAGACAGCTACAAGAGCACACACTAGCTACACAAGATCAGCAAGCTGTTTCCTAAAGGCACTGAACTTATGTGTAAAATTATACATATGTAAACACACACAAGAAAAAAAAATTGGATCGATGGATTTATGTTCAAATAGAAATATTCCACTGAGGAAAAAATTATTTGTAAATGTTTTAGTCTTTTTATTGTTGTTAGAAATGGCAAGTCATGGTTATACATTTTAAATATTTGTAAGGAAATTATTTTGATTGTTCTGGGCTCCCTGTAACTTTCAAGACAGCCAGCAACTAGTATTCTACAAGAGCTTTGCATGGGTAGAAGTTGTCTTATGCAAGAATTTGCATTCCTGTAGAAGGGGATATATATGTGTATGTGTGTGAAGGTATATAGATACCTCCTTCGTAGTAATGTTGTGAGGAATCCTCATAAGGCCTATCGTAGCCTTGTTCAGGATACGACGGTTGCTGATAACCGTAATCATTATGACCTACATCAATTCGACAAGAGACAGGAAGAAACGTTAATGGCCACTGAGTGAAAACCCTAAATATATTTAAACTTTCAGATAAAATTGAAAAAAAGAAAAAGAAATGGAAATACATAAAAAATAATTTCAATTGCATTAGCCAAATATTTACCAATGTGATTGTTTTCATACTGAGATAACGTGCAAATTTCTTAAAAGCAAAAAACAGTAGTTTTAGAAACATTACACTTAGTCTTAACTGATAATCCGATAATCCTCATCAAGTGGGGGGGGAAACTTTACCTTCAATTTTTTTAAAAAAGAGAGAATGAAAGCATTTAGGCCTTTCACATGTAAATAACTTGAATTAAATTAGAATGAATAAAGGAAGCAATTATCATATTTTGTCAAACACCTGTTCTGCTGGTCGCCAATTCCACAGCATATGCTAAAACAATGCAAAATATAAAAAAGCTCCATCAAGTTTTTTTCCCCTGAAAGAAACTGAAACAAATTTTTCACATTCTATTTACTTGCATAAAGTATACGTAGCTTAGAAAGTATTTTCAGATGCAATAATATTATTGCTTAATGCTACCATTCTAGAAAACTTTAGAAAATATTTCTAGAGTATCATAAACATACACCTTCAAAAAATTAATACCGGGTCAAGTGCTAGGGTACACTTTTAGTTTTAAGGCTCAATAAATTTTATGACTTAACTTTAATGAAAATCAATAGTCTAGTTCTTCGAACTAAGTTGCACTAAGAGAACACAGGAAATAACGCTTTAGTTAGCTAAAATCTGAACTAAATTTTAAAAGAATACCTAATTAAGGACAGGAACACAGTTATGAATAAATGTTATATTCAGTGTTCTAAGATTCCAACGTTCCCAAACCACCTCATAAATACCCACACTAAGGGTTGGCAAACTATGGGCTGCAATATACATAAGGCCAGAGGCCTGTTTTTGTAAATAAAGTTTTACTGGAACACAGGCATGCCCATTCACATTTTCTATACCTATTTTCATGATATGACAGGGGTTCAGTAGTTGAGACCAAGACCATATGGCCTGCTAAGACTAAAATATTTACTCTCTGGACCTTTACCGAAAAAAGTGTGCCAACTCCTAATCTACATATTTACTAGCATAAATATCTGAATGATAATAAGAAAATATCCAATGCTATTTAAGAAAATTGTCGTTATGGATGGAATACGTAAATGTCAGAAAAATTATTAATACACACCTATGCAAAAATGATACCCTAATTTAGATTTTTAAATCTAATAAATAATTTACATAACCTTAAAGATCTGATATACACACAAAAAAATCTATTTTGAGTAGAAAAGTTGTATTTACAACAATACACATTTCACATTTCAGGAAATACTCAGGACAAAAATAACAATGTCAAATTCATCTCAATTATGTAAAATCCATTTTAAAAATTAAACAAAACAATTGTTTACTTTCAGACTTCCTAATACATAAAATCTGACAAACTAGATTTCACTTAAAATTTCAAGTCTATAAACATACTGAAGTTTTTCATTAATAAAAATTTTAATATAATGTCTACATGTGAAGGAAAAAAAAAAACCCTCCAACATTCTGAATAATTCAGGGCAAGAAAACCTGAGATTTAAAAAAAAAATGTTATTTCCTAACAAGAAGCATCCATACATATCATCATTATCACTAAGGAACAATTATCATACACAGAACTCTACAGAGGAGTGTTTGCTCTGCCTACATGGGCAGAGGCTCTTCAGTAAAAACCGAAGTCCTTATACCGATATACCTTTATGCTTTATACATTAACAAAAAATGGCAAACTAAATGATTTTTTAAATACACCAAATTATATCTTCTTACTAGTTTACATTAGCTTTGAGTCAACAGTCCCAACACTTAAGCTTTTAATCTTTAGTTTCTCCAAGTTTCTCTGTTAAGTAGTTTACCTTATATATACCAAGGGAGCTTACTACATAAACAAAGATTCTGACAAATCCTTTCATAACAAGACAAATCCTAACTGTAATGTGAATAGCTACCTCTAATGTAAGACAGTTTTATGTGTTTGGATTATTTTTTCCTCAACAATGTATCATAAAATTTTCAAACACACAGAAAAACTGAACGAACTGTACACTGAAAGCCTACTTATGCTTGGGTCATTACCAAATGTAGTGTATCTTTACTGACCACTTTTTCACAAACCACCTTCCCACTAAAAAAAAAAAAAAATTAAACTAAATAATTAAAATTCGTATCTGGTTTCCAAATGCTTTTCCTATCCTATCAGCTACTATACACAGCTATACCATGGATATAACTTAATTTCCAAAACTTTTCAGATGCAAATGCTAACGTATATAAACCACAGTTCTTTGAGAAGTACTTAACGTTAACTAAAATGATAAAACCTGGAAAAATACCTGAGAACTAGATGTTCTATGTATTTATACCATGAATAAAAAGTAAACCAAAGGGTGAATTTTATAGTATGTCAATTATCTCAATAAAGCAGTTATTAAAAAAAGTAAATCAGTAACACTTGCTTTGGTTCAAATGAACAATTCCAAACACAAAAGGATCCTCTTTTATAGAAGAGGGATTCCAATGACAGAATGTGATTCCTGATGGTACTAATATGGACTATCTAAACCAAATATACTTTGAAATGGATTATAAACTAATGCGATCACTGGAGCTTTTGATTATTAAAGTGTTTCTAAATTTAGAAGAAACATATTGTTAGTTTCTTCATCCTCATTAAAATGTTTTGAATAGCTATCTACATTAATCTTGGGCAGGGATAGAAAATGGGAAAATTAACATTAGGAGAGATTACCATCAGGGTAATATTGCTGGTTCATGCCTTCTGGAGGACCTTGTCCACCATGACTGTATTGGTCCCCATAATAGTCTTCCTGGCCTGAGTACTGCTGTGGTGGGCCTGAAAAACCACAACCAGTCAAGAGGTAAATAATTTGTTCTCTAGGTCATCAAAGGCTTTCTTTCTAATCTGATATTAACAGATTATTTCTCACCTGTAGATTCCCCTCCCATGCTCTGGCATTTGAGATACTTTTAACTATTCTTATACACATACACAGATGCACAAACACACAGCAACACCACACACCACATTTCACAAAAATTGTTAGAACCATACATGCAGTATCTAACAATACCAACTTAAAAAAACAAATACTAACTTCTTAAAAAGAGGTTCAAACTAGTAGAAAATTAATCTTTCTGATATTAGAGCAGTTTGGAATAAACTAGGGGTTGTTTCTGACCATATATTAAGTAACTTCTCAAAATTAAAATAGTATCTTCTGCTATATATTAGTGAGCTTTTGATATAAAATTTAATGATATAACCTTTTCCTAGAATAGACCAAAGAAAGCTATGTAACAGGAAGCTCCTATCCACTTTATGACCCCTACTATATCCACTACCTTTTAGAAAAAAATATATAATAATAATCATAAAAATCAAGAAACAAAAAGCCCTGACTTTGCCTACATGAAAAGTTTTAAAATAAAGCCTTTCAAATATTGTTACTTATATTAAGTAGGAAATTTCCCAAATGTAATCTTACCCTGTTGAGGAGGTCTATAAGGAGGAATCTGTCTCTGACCCATCATATGATTGCCTTGGTTAACTTGACCCATCATTCCCATAGGGGGCTGCTGGCCTTGATAATGCTGCCCACCTCCCTGTGGCATACTGTATTGTTGGGAAGGAGGCTGCTGATGCATCATTGGACCTGAAAACAGACAAAACATTATGTACATAATTTTTCTGCATATAATTTTAACACCTTAAGAGAAATGCAAAAACCTTTTGTCATATAATCCCCAAAATATATAATGTATTGTAATGAAAACTGACTTCAAGTAATAAAAACAAATCTTTCAATTGAAGTTCACATGCCAAAAATAATCTCCAAACAAGGGAAAACAACTAACTCATTGTAGTTGATTTAAAATCTCCTGGAGGAGTATTCTAGTAATTTTTTAAAAGGCAAACTGAATACAATATATGAACATCCTCAATGTATTTTTTTTATTATATATTATATAATATTTATCTACACAATCCTTCTGGGAAAAATAGAACCCTTAAGCTATACAAGAAAATACACCAAAACAAAGTAAACTTCACAAAATCACACAGCAAATCAGTGGTCAAACCAAGGGAAAGAAATCTAATTTCTGGGGGCGCCTGGGTGGCTCAGCCATTAAGCATCTGCCTTCGGCTCAGGTCGTGATCCCAGGGTCCTGGGATCGAGCCGCATTGGGCTCCCTGCTGGGCGGGAGGCCTGCTTCTCCCTCTCACACTCCCCTTACTTGTATTCCCTCTCTCACTGTCTTTGTCAAATAAATAAATAAAATCTTTAAAAAAAAAAAAAAAGAAATCTAATTTCTAGATACCAATTTTCCCCCTTTTTCAATACCCACTCATTTCACTATATAATGATTGATAGGGAAACTACACACTTATAAATAAATATATAGGTAGAATTTCATAAACTTTAACTTTACGACAAAATTTTAAAGTCTTCTTTCCCTTTTCCAACTATAAGATTTATAAATGAAAAAAGCTTCCTGAAACCAAAGGGCTGTCGCTTCTTAGTAAGTTCTAACACACACAAAATCAAAAATACCCCGGCAGAAAACCGTAATAGGACACAGTCTCCGCTATCAGAACTACAATTTTCAAAGCAAGCAATGCAGAGGTACCAAACTACCACGGCTATAGAATCACAATGGCAATAGTAAAATACATCACATGAAATAATCAATAACGGCCATAACGTTCTGTGTTGCCATCTAACAATGTAAAGAACTCCTCAGAGGTTCACTGGGTCAAGTTATGGTACGGAGAACTCATCATTCTACCCTTATAACCATTACTGTCTCAGAAGTATGTATGAGTCATCCCCTAGGTTACTGCTTGAACAGCTATGTACTCCTTCACAGACTCAGGGGCAATATAAGTACAAAACGAAAGGATTCGGGGACCAAGAAAACTTTTACAGACAAAATTACACAGATAAGCCAAAAGCTCATTGTTTATTTAAATAAAAGTTAAAACAAAACATGCTCACCTTTTTTAAGATTTTATTTATTTATTTAGACGACAAAGTGTGGCTGCATGAGCAGGAGTCGGAGGGTGAGGGAGAAGGAGCGGGAGAAGCAGACTCCCCGCTGAGCAGGGAGCCAACAAGGGGCTGGATCCCAGGACCCTGAGATCATGACCTGAGCTGAAGGCAGATACTTAACCAACCGAGCCACCGAAGCGCCCCTTTGCTCACCTCTTTAAACATATTACGGGCCTACAAAAACAGCAACACTAGCAGGAAGAATTTAACTCTCTTCCAATTTGAAGAACTGTTTTATCCACAGCACTTAATCAGAGCTCGTCCCTATTTGCCTTCTTTCGCTCTTCTACTTCATTTCAAACTCAGTTTTCCTTCTAATTTTATCCTACAGAGAAGCCTTTCAAAGGTTACTCTACGACTTTGCTTTCAACGAGGAAAAAAACCTTAATAGTAGGGGTAAGATGGCTCAGTGGAGAATGGAAGGGAAAAGAACCTAACACCGCCAGACACACTTCCACATTCATTTCACGTAAACCTCAACTACCAGAGGTACGGATCGTAATTTTCAAGTTTTTAGCTAAGGAATGCAAAGATCAAGATAATCAACTGGGAACCAGACAAAACACAAGTTTGAAACTAGTTTAATTGAAGTTTCAAAACCAGTTGAAGGGGTGCCTGAGTGGCTCAGACAGTTAAGCATCAGACTTTTTTTTTTTAAAGAATTTTTTTTTTTAATTTATTTGTTAGAGAGAGCACAAGCAGGGGGAGCAGCAGGGAGAGGGAGAAGCAAGGAGCCCGACTGGGACTGGATCCCAGGTGTCCCTAAGAGTCGGACTCTTGACCTTAGCTCAGGTCTTGATCTCAGGGATGGGAGATGGAGTCCCTGGTTGGACCTGCGCTGAGTGTGGAGCCTGCTTAAGATTCTCTCTCTCCTCTGCCCTCCCATCCCAACTCATACACACAGATGCACACATTCACTTTCTCCAAATAAATTAAAAAATCAGTTTTAATTGAGCTTATAATTTTTACAATATATTTTGTATATAATAAAGTATTAAATACTAGCATGTATAATTTAATAGGCAGCATGATTAGACATTCTATAATTCATTTTCACTAGATGAAGGTTTTGCCTTGATTCTCTTCTCCAACACTGATTAAAGACCTCTTGTCTTACAGAGGGGTAACTATAAAACTAATGCATATAATATGCATTGGAACCAAAATTTAAAATAAAGGAGAAAGAAAGCAAAAACACAATAGTGGGGGAAAATCCAAAAGGATACAATAACAAAAAAATTCTAAGCTTTGCTCTAAAGAAGAAAAGTAATTCTAGCTTAAGCCCGAGATAGAAAAGACCGTGCCACTTGCGCTTTATCTTTTGGGACTGTCAGCAGTTTCAATCCCAAAGAGCTCAATTACCACCCTTCTTTTATTCTGTCACTTCCCTCCCTCTGAGGATCCTCAGCATCAGTCAGGATCAAGCCTAAAACCACCGAGAATGGAGGACAGCATTGCCAACACATGATGTTTTCCATCTTTTTCCTTCAAACCTTACCCCTTAAAAAAAAATTACGACTTCAACTCTGATTGTTTAAGAATAATATTATTTTCCTTATGACAATGAAATATGCTACACTGGCAAATGTCTATTATCCCTTGAGACACTAATGGAAATGAGAGCTGAATCTCAAAAGGTTACCCAAAATAAGTTCTAAAAGTCTGTACGACAGAGGGAAGACTACAAAATGAGTCTATTATAACCATTTTTTACAAACGAGGACATAACACATACCGTATGGCTTAAAAGTTATTCTTCATCTTTTACATAAATCATTTTGAAGCTGAGAGGCACTACAAAGTGTGATATTACATACACAAAGATCCTAACGTCTTAACTGTCTACAACACATTTTAGGAAAGTATTTTAAGAGGACATGTAGCAAATGTTCATCACAACATTATTTCTTTCCATTTTGAGTTTTATACCTAACAGATACTCTATGTAAACAATGTCCTATATCTTAAACATATGTAAAATATTCCCCCAAATCATAATGTTTTATATTATTGGAATTCTTTTTTTTTTTTAAGATTTTTTATTTATTTATTTGACAGAGAGAGACAGCCAGCGAGAGAGGGAACACAAGCAGGGGGAGTGGGAGAGGAAGAAGCAGGCTCCCAGCGGAGGAGTCCGATGTGGGACTCGATCCCAGAACGCTGGGATCACACCCTGAGCCGAAGGCAGACACCAAAGGCTGCACTACCCAGGCGCCCCTATATTATTGGAATTCTTTGCTCCAGTGAAATGGTTAATACTTAGTTGTATCTTAAGTTACTGGTCAAAAAAAGAATATTTTGAGACTCAACTAAAAAGATAACGTTAAGTTTTAATTAATCTAGGAAAAATTTAGGGTTATATAATTTTTTTTAAATTCTGTATACATACATACACACATATATATTCACACATTGTCAAATGCAAACCAATACACTAAAGCTTTATAAATCGTATCATTAATCTATGAATTATTTTAAATAAAGGTTAAAAATGACAGCTAACAGTTCATGAGAACTTAGTAGAGGCCAGATACTAAGCTAAGAGCTTTCTGTCTACTATTTATTCTCCCAAATCCAATGAAACAGGTATTACTATCATAAACTTTACAGGTAAGAAAATTTAATTAAAGGTTTACAAGCATAAGAATCTTACCTAGACTTGCACAGCTAGTAAATGATGACAACTTAAGCCATACTCTTAATCACTATGTGTATCTCCTAACCAAAGTCAAATCATACCTCTCCCATGTAATATCTTCCAGGATAACAGTTCTATGTAACATTACCTACAATATACTCTCAATAATATATATAAAGACGCACTATAATATATAGTGATAACAATGCTACTATATGAATAATATACTATTATAGTATATAGTATGTACTAACATAATATACCATAATATAAAAATCCTGAAATGCAAGAAATTTCTTCATCCCACCTATATGTATATAAGAATTAGACTATGAAACTGCCTAATACTCTCCAAGCCTAATTTCTGATTCATATTTCACTACTGTTCCTTAATGTTTTAATCTCAAACTAAACCATTTTTAGCTCTCATTTGAAGGTATTACCAATAGTTTATTTGCAAGAAAAAAAAAATCCCTCTATTCTAGCAGACACAATTTGCTAACCCACTATCTATTTAAATAGCCATTTAAAATGAATAGGATTGGGGCGCCTGGGTGGCTCAGTTGGTTAAGCATCTGCCTTTGACTCTAGTCATGATCCCAGGGTCCTAGGATCGAGCTCCACATCGGGCTCCTGCTCAGCAGGGAGCTCTGTGTGTGTGTGTGTTTGTATCTCTCTGACAAATAAATAAATAAAATCTTAAATAAAAAATAAAAATAAAAAAATTTTTAAAATTAAAAAAATTTTTAAAAATGAATAGGGTTTTTTACTTAACTAAAATGTGTATCTGTCCTTATCAAGAGTTTTCAATAGTTCATAATAAGTCATTTAGATACAATATCAAAGATAAAATAGGAACCAAGTAACTAAGAAATTCCCATAAATTTAGTAAAGTCACTGATGCAAACTTAGCTGAGCGTCCTAGCAGCCAATGAAAAAAACAGAAGCATGATAGATTCCAGCTAGTAAAAAGGACAGTTCATTAAGAGATACAAACTTTTTCATAACACGAAATTAGATAAATTTAATTTAAGTATTAAAAAGTATTAAAACATACTAGTACCAGTAACTTTTGTTGTTGTTTCTTTAGTAACACAAACTACCCTTATATATAGTTTCTTATATTAACCATTTCTTGAAGCTGTGATTTTCAACCTTGTGTGATTCTGTCCCCAGGAGACGTTTTAGCCAAGTCTAGAGACATTTTTGGTGGTCACAACTGATCTGACCAGTGGTGCTACTGCCACCTAGTGGGTACCAGACAGATATACTGCTAAATATCTCACAAGGCACAGGACAGGCCCCCACAACAAATTATGCAGCTCAAAATGTCAACAGTGCTGGGTCAAGAAATCCCGGATTCTCAAAAGCATAATTTTAAATCATAGGCATCTCTACAAACTAGTCTGGAAATTAGATTATGTATTTAGCTTTCTGGTAACTGAAAATTTTTAGAAAAGGGATGTATTGTTGCTTAATAAATCCCGAAAAATAAAAGATTGAGCAATTTCTTACAGTTAGACCTCTTACAAAGTTTCAACTATACTATATAGTAAAATTAATTTAAAAACAAAGTCACTGCTAACTATCTATTGTAGTCGACTGAAAGCAACTCCAAAAGCCCAAGTAAAAAGCCATGGAGACGGGCTACATTAGAACACACAGCTTTGTGTCACTAACCAGGAAGCTCAAAACTTAAAACCATCTGGCACTGAAGAGATTATCCTGCCCAGAATAATTCTGAGGGAATGGACTGTATATAAGCATGACCTAGAATATTTGTTAAATTTTAATTTCTAAAATCTACCCCTAGAGATTCTGGTTTAGCAGGTATAGGATGGGGCACACAAATCTTTTTTAAAAACTACCCCAGATGATTCTGATCCACATAGTCTCAGGACCTCACACTGAAACAGAGTTCTAAGAGAAAGAATAACCAATCATCCACTTTTTTTTTTTTTAAGATTTTATTTATTTATTCGACAGAGATAGAGACAGCCAGCAAGAGAGGGAACACAAGCAGGGGGAGTGGGAGAGGAAGAGGCAGGCTCATAGCAGAGGAGCCTGATGTGGGGCTCGATCCCATAACACCGGGATCACGCCCTGAGCTGAAGGCCGAAGCTTAACCGCTGTGCCACCCAGGCGCCCCCCAATCATCCACTTTTATCATAAAAGAAGCTAGATTATGGTTCATATAAAATGTTTAAATTGGAACAGAACTGCATCCCATAGGGTACTTAAGATGTTAGTTATAAAACGAATCCTAAGGGGTTTGTGTTATAAATATATCAAAACTCATCAAATGACACATTTAAGATCCACCATTTCATTATATGTAAATGTTACCTAAAGAAAAAAATATTTTAAAAAATAAAATGTTACGCCCTAATGATATGCAGACTAAGGTGCTAATGAGTAAAGTATACTGATTATCTGCAAATTACTCTGAAATGCATTTTGAAAAATATGATGTATTGATGGACTAGTAGATGAACAGAAAGATTTTTTTTCAATTTTTTTTAAAGATTTTATTTACTTATCTGACAGAGAGAAAGAGCACAAGCAAGGAGAGTAGCAGGCAGAGGAAGAGAGAGAAGCAGGCTCCCTGCTGAGCAAGGAGCGCAATGGAGGGCTCGACCCCAGGACCCTGGGATCATGACCTGAGCTAAGGGCAGATGCTTAACAGACTGAGCCACCCAGGCGTCCCCAGAGAGATAGTAAACAAATTTGGTAAAACAGTAACTGAAGAATGAAGGTGGCAACTACACAGGTACAATCCTTCAGGTTTCCCGTATGTTTGAATTTTACATAATAAAGTACGGGGAGAAAATTTAAAAATTAATCATAGAGGAATATATAAAGAATTCTCAAAACTCAACAGCAAAAAATCAAATAATCCAACTAGAAAATGGGCAAAAGACACAAAGAGGCATTTCACTGAAGAGGACAGAAGGATGGCAAATAAGCACACGAAAAGATGTTCGTCAGCAGCAGCCATTAGGGAAATGCAAATTAGACCACGGTGATCTATCACTATACATTTTTAGAACAGCTAAGATTAAACAAAATATACTGACAATACCAAATGTTGACAAGGATTTGGAGAAAGCAGATCTCCCATACATTGCTGGTGTGAACGTAAAATGGTACAGATACTTTAGTAATCTGTTAGGTAGTTTCTAAAAAAACTAAATGTACATTTATCATATGACCCAGCAACTGCACTCCTGGTATTTATCCCCAAAAAACGAAAATTAAAAAAAAAAAAAAAAAAGGTGGGGCGCCTGGGTGGTTCATTCAATTAAGCATCCAACTCTTGATTTCAGCTCAGGTCATGATCTCGACATTGTGGGATCAAGCCCTGTGTCAGGCTCCCTGCTCAGCACAGTTTGGTTCTCTCTCCCTCTGCCCCTCCCCCTACTCACATTCTCTCTCTAAAATAAATAAATAAATTTTCAAAAAAAAAAAACTAATCTTGGGGCGCCTGGGTGGCACAGCGGTTAAGCGTCTGCCTTTGGCTCAGGGCGTGACCCCAGCGTTCTGGGATCGAGCCCCACATCAGGCTCCTCCGCTGGGAGCCTGCTTCTTCCTCTCCCACTCCCCCTGCTTGTGTTCCCTCTCTCGCTGGCTGTCTCTATCTCTGTCAAATAAATAAATAAAATCTTTAAAAAAAAAAAAAACTAATCTTAAAAACAAAAGAAAGAAGGGGTGCCTGGCTGGCTCAGTCAGTGGAGCATGCGACTCTTGATCTCGGCGTCATGACTTAGAGCCCCACACTGGGTAGAGTTTACTTAAAATAAAAAACAAAAAACAACAACAACAACAAAAAAAGGGAAAACCTTTATCCAAGTAAAAATAAGAAACTGTACACAAATGCTCATAGCACCTTTACTTGAAAAAGCCAAAAACGGGAAACTAAAATGTCCCCCAATTGGTGAATGGTTAAACAACTCTACAATACAAACAAATGAACAAGTGATACATGCAACAACCTGGAAAAAATGTTAATTATGCGAAGTAAAATAAGTTAACCTCAAAAGGTCTCATACTGCACTATTCTACTTATATAACATCCTGAAAATGACAAAATTATAAAAATGAAAGAGTAACAGTGGTTGTAAGGGATTAGAGATGGCTGGACGGAAGACACATAGCATCTCTCTGTATTTCCTTTGTAACTTCCTGTAAACCTCTAATTATTTCAAAATTAAAAGTTTTTAAAAATGTATCATGGGGTGCCTGGGTGGTTCAGATGGTTAAGCTTCTGACGCTTGATTTTGGCTCAGATCATGATCTCAGGGTGGTGGGATCAATCCCTACATCGTCTCCGTGCTCAGCAGGGAGTCTGCTTGAGAATTCTCTCTCTCCCTCTCCCCCCCGCTCATGCTTGTGTGCCCTCTCTCCCTCAAATAAATATTTTTTAAAAATGCATCATAATGAGACTAAGTTTATAACCTACTGAAGAAATTCATCTGAATTTTGTCCCCTAAACTCAAAAGGTTTTGGTAAAACTGATGATCATGTTTTATCTGACAGTAACTGACAATTCTTTCTTTGGTTCATTCCTGGAATTACAGTTGATGGATGACAAAGCACAGAGAAGAATGCTAGTTTTCTAATTTGTGATGGCATGAGGAAATCTAGCTAATCTATCAGTCAACAAACAGGATACAACAGAAACAAGACACAGTTCCTGACTTCATAGAACGTAAGAGTCTAGGGAAAAATAATTAAATGTTTATTATAAATAATTATGTAAGTACAAGTACTCAAACTTCTGCTACATAGAGCCTAAGTACAGCGTACTTACTATACCTAAGTGGACTATAGCTTGTCTGCAGAATAACTTAAAACTTGTAGAGTAAGATTATAAGTGATTTTTATTTGAAGCTTTATTCTTTTCTGTATTTTTCAGGTATTTCATATTAAATATTAGTTATTTTTATAACTAGAAAAATGTCATTATTGGGGAAGAAATTACAATCTTGAAAAACTCATCCAATACAGCAATAATCAAATTGTAAAAAAATTTTTAAATCTGAACTATAATGTAATGACTGTAAACCTAAAACTGTAACTAAGAGAAACCTGCAATATTAGCAATATCACAGATACACCAATTTTAACAGTGAAGAGAAATGAGTGTACACATTCAAATCCACTAGAAGTCAAGCATGACATTTCCATGGAATATAATATTTGAAATAATTTCTTCATTTGTAAATTTTCTATATTGTACTTGAAAGGAGAAAAATAGTGCTGTATTTTTTTTCATATTGCAGATTTACTATATTTATTAAATTGGGGATTCCTACAGCTCCTGAACCTGGGTGGCGCTTCGCATCACGCCCAGAAGGACTACATACTATAGACCAAGATTAGTAACTTAGTCAATCAATCAAATCTACATAATGGAGTCCCAATGTAAACTCTGACCACTGAGGCTCAGGTGAACTCCCCTGGTTGGCAATATACTGTGCATAGTGTCACACACTGGGACCAGGAGAGCATCCTGACTCCCATGAAGAGAGAAACTCCACTTCTGGTACCTCTTCTAGACTTTTCTCCATGCACTTTTTCCCTTGGCTTATGTATCCTTTCACTCTAATCAATCATAACTGCGAGTGTTAACAGTTTTCAGTGGGCTCTGTGAGCCTTTCCAATAAATTACCAACCCTGAGGGTGCTTTTTGGAATGTTAAGACTTGCATTTGGTGTCAGAAGTGAGGCCAGTCTTAGGAACCATTCCCTGTAACTTTGCAGTTGGCTAAATTCTCGGAGCTAGCATTTTTTTTCTACAGGCTGTCCAACTGTCATCGTCCTAAGTATGGATCAGCTTCCAACACTTTATCCTTTGTACTTTCAATGTTATGAAATGTCTCCAAGAATTCCAAAATGAAGTATTTTGCCGATCTTACTTTCTCTGGGACATCTTCGTTCTATTCATCTCAACCAGTTTTCTCGTGTTATGGCAGTGAGCTCACCTTCACTAAGAACCTGCAGTGCACATCTAGAGTCTCTCGAATGGCAGCAGTATCAACATCCCCCCAGTCAGCAATTTCTTCTCTAACTCTATTTACATTTTACAAAGGATCTGGATTTCATTTCCAGCAGTATTACTTCTCATTTCCCTGCTACACTTTTAGCTTTTGTAAAATATCACATAGGTTTATAACTGGGAGCCAAGGAAGCAACACAATTACATACTCTGCTGTGTGTGCAGGAAAGGATAGATACACAGTGACCAATCACTGACAGCATCTAAAAGTGACAGGAATAGTCACTGATCACAACAGTCATCTGTTTTTATGGAGTGACTCGTAATCTGAAGAGATAGAAGCTAAGTTTGTACTTCATGCAAGGACTCACACAGTTCATATACCATAACTAAAATCTGAACCATGTCATTGAGGAGAAGGTGTCATTTAACTAAATTGTGGTAACGGAAATTCATCCATACCAAAACTGTACAAGCAAGGCCTGCCTATATTTCCATGGGATGTTTTCTCACCCGTGGGATGAAGATAATAATAGTCCTACTACCTCAAAGACGTTGTGAGGATCAAACTAAAGAAGACATGTAAAGTACTTTATCACAGTACCTGGCACTCACTGAATGTTAGTTCATATTTTTGATATGCACCTCCCCCAAAAAAACTTGTATTACCACTTGTGTTATACTTGTAATACACTTGTGTTAACCAAAATCAAATCAGTTCCTTTACTGTAAGACTTCTCAGATGTTTTAATATACCAGTAAGCATGCTGAGTCCTCCAAAGTATTTTATCAATAATTATTACATAAGTCTATCTGGACCATAATTTAACAAATGTTGAATGAAAGCCCTGACATAATTAATAAATAACTACACATTACCACAAACATTACCATTTCAGAATCCTACTACCAGAATAAGCCATTTTAAAAGGCTAAATTCCTATTCTCCTAAAACTTACAACATGTTTTCACATATACTAAAGGACAAACAGCCTTAATCTAAAAAGAACTACTTCAAATTAATAATAAACAGAGAAAGCACAGAAAACAGAACACAACAGGCAATTCACAGAAAAAATGTGAATGGCAAATGCTATGGTCTAAATATTTGTGTCTCTCGGACATTGTATGTATTTATATATTTATATATTTTATAATATTTATATATTTTGCCTAGCAATTTCATTTCTAGAATTTATTCTACAGGATTCTTGTGTAAGTACTCCAACATATATACAAAAATGCTTGTCCCAGATACAGTTATAATAATTAAAGACTAGAAGCATTATCAAAAGTGGATATGGTTTTGTTAAATAAATTTTGCTAGATCCATAAAAGTGAATGCTATTTTTAAAATGAGGTAGATCTGTAAATACTGAAAACAAAGAGACACAAGGAAATATATTACTACAATATACATTCACAAGTAAGTGCTAGGCTTTTCTCAAGCACATCTGCATGGTACAGCTCTTACCAGACAATAATCCACTGTAATAAGATGATAAATATAACACTCCTGGCTATGATAATATATACTTTTTGCCCTTCATATTTTTTCGCCCCCCATATTTACATAATAAAGGTACTGAAAGAAAAATTTTCCATTATTCTAACATCAAGCTTCCAGATCAGACCGTATCATTTGCAACTAAATGAATTAGGACTTTCTTAATACTATTCAAACACTAAAACCAGAAATAAAGTTGATGTGCTTAAAAGAGACAACTAATTTATCTCAAATTTTTTTGTTATTTAAAATGTTTTTTGGGGTGCCTGGGTGGCTCAGTCGTTAAGCATCTGCCTTCGGCTCAGGTCATGATCCCAGAGTCCTGGGATCGAGCCCCCTACCGGGCTCCCTGCTCAGTGGGAAGCCTGCTTCTGCCTCTCCCACTCCCCCTGCGTGTGTTCCCTCTCTCACTGTGTCTCTCTGTGTCAAATAAATAAAATCTTCAAAAAATAAATAAATAAATAAAAAGTTTTTATTCTGACCAAATAATTTCATATAAACCATGCAAACAATTACTGAATGAGGGTTTTAATATGAATGGTTTCACTAAACCTTACTTATTAAGTAATTTAGTCAAAGGTCTCACATATAATCTACAGGGCCAAGATATAGATCCAAGTCTGAAGAATTATACACATGGAACTTGTGAAATACACGTTTTAACACAAATATAGTAATTTGTGAAAACTCCTTATATTTGAATATGTAATTAGTAAAATGATGTTAAATGAGAAAAGTTATAATCATTAATGCCGAGGAATAAAAAAATACACTGATTCTATCAAATGTGACTGTTGGTCATTTTCAGAAAGCCTTGCTGTTCTAATTTGACTTTTATTACACTAATGAATATACCTGCTGCTTTATTAAAGAAATATATCTAAGGTACTAACCATCTTTCCAGGTCATTACATGACATTTGGGTTTAATTCCTATTCACTGAAGAAACAGATTTTGTATGCCTACCATCAGACATTGTTCTAGGCACTAGAACAAAATAGTATGAACAGTAAAGATAAACTTCCTCCTTCGTTTTGTAATTCTAGTGAATTCAAGTATTTGAATTCTAGTGACGTTTATGCTATATATAGGAGTGAGCAGATCCAATTATGTAAGAAAATGGTGATTCATTTTTAATAAGTCTTACTCTTAAAGTTCAAAGTGATAATCCTTGAACTTTTATCTGAAAAATAGTGAAAATAACAAAGGAAAGTTTATGTTGGATTGATCATTTACAACATTTTGCCAGCAGTATAAGAAACAAATTAAAAACTTCTTAAAACTTTCATTTTATCTGGAAGCAGTAGACCCTCTAAACCAACAGAGAGGAAAATACTGTGCTGTAATAATAAATCTAGCTGCCAAATTAAAGAATATGTCAGTCTTCTCAAGTCATAGATACATATGAAACTATAAATCTACTAGAAGTGGGCACAATTACAATGCCATTGTCACATACCATTTTTTTAAGTTCAAAAAAAAGAAAAGTAACTGCTGAATTTTTTTTTAAATAACCATGAACACAGTAACATATAATTAATAAATTTAATGGGGTCAACTTTTTGTGCAGCTTTTTGAAAAGATGTATTTTGTGTGGCAGGTCTGCAAGGTTTTGTAATTATAATCTTTGCACTGATTGGGTTTAATTTTTCAGTAAAACTCAAGAGCTAAAAACAACTTTTAAAGAACTAATGAAGCTCAAAAGATTTCACAGTTTCATACCTAGAAATGATACTTCTAACACTAACATACAGTGTGCCTTATTATACTGGAGCTAACAGTGTAAGTTAACAGACTATTTCTCTTTGCTTTCTGAAACAATCAAAATGATAAATTGTAAATATATATCCGCCCCTTGGATTAATCTCAATCAGTCTCCTAAATTACAATGACAACATTTTTAGACAAGTTACTTTGTTCCCCTCAATTGCATTTTCAAAGCTGAGAGAGAAAAAAAGGAATAGAGGGAGGGTAAAAAGAAAGCCACTTCAAAGCTACCAGAACAAATGCATCTAGACCCTGACTGCAATGTTTTGTTTCAAAAACTACAACCACATCATCAGTTAAAGCTCCCAAATATGTCACTTAAACAGTTAATAACTATTAATAAAATAATTAAATAACTGCCTTTAATTCCTCCTTTTCAAAACAAAATTAAAATTCTCTGGATTACTCTTTTTCTGCTTTTCCTGTCACTTGAAATCCCACAAATGTTTCTTTTCCTTGACTAATTAACCCCATTATTAAAAAATCGTTAAGTAGCTTTAACAGTTTTTCTAGTATCTCTTGATACAGAGATATGTATGCAGAAATATAGGGAGAGCCAAAAGATTTCAATATTTTTATCTTAACTCGAACAGCTAATAGTATCTTAACAAACATTAAGAAAAATTTTTGAAAGTCAAAAATGTTTCTGTTCATAGAATTTGAGTGTTTCCTAAGCGTTTCTCAAAGGACTATTTAAAATGTGGTCTCCTTTGATTTACTTCCACCTATTTATCAAAACAGATTTTATTTATTTATTTATTTTAGGGGGAGGGGGCAGAGAGAGAGAGAGGATCTCCAGCAGACTCCCTGCTGAGCACAGAGCCCAAGAACAGAAAACTAATAATGTAAAACATGTAGCTTATTTTTAAAGCTATCTAAGAAAATATTTTTTTAAAGATTTATTTTATTTATTTGAGAGACAGAAAGCACGCATAGAGGGGAGAGGCAGAGAGAAAAATGAGCAGACTCTGTGCTGAGTGCAGAGCCCAACGGGCAGGGGGAAATGCCTCGGAATCTCACGACCAGACCTGAGCTGAAACAAAAAGTCAGAGGCTAAAAAGCTCAACCGACTGGGCCACCCAGGTGCCCATAAGAGAATGTTTTATATGAAATGAGTATTAAAACTTTAAATTAAAACTCATATTTAAAAATTTTTTTTCATCCAATAGCTATCATATAATTAAAATATCTTTATACGAGGAACTCATAGGATTAAAACCATAGATATTGCTACAACCTCATATAACTTTCTCTCTTTTTTGGCAATTGTAGTTTTCTTTGGTGTTCTTTGTATCTGAAATATCAAAATTTAACTGCAAAGTTTATTTGTCCTGAAGAGATTTTTTAAATATTGAAAAGTTCCTCACTGACTTCCATCCTACTCTTTTTTAAAAAGTAACTTATTTCTTTAAATCAGATCCTTACGTAGAAAATATAGAAAATGACTATTAAGAAATTCACAGATTATGCAAACAATGCAAAAAGCACTTATAGTTTAAAAAGAAAAACTGTACATTAGTAATACAAATACAAAATGTGACATTTTAAAAAATAGTTGCTTCCTAAGTTTAGAACAAAAAATTCCTATAAACACCTCAATTCTTTTCTCCAAAAAGTTACTATTTTCTAAAACACATTGCTACATGCATTACTTTTTGATTCTTCAAATTGTATGATGTCATATCAACCCAATATTATACAGCAACACCCATTCTTGTGCACACCCTATTCTTTTCTTCATGATAGTTTCTAAGTAGTGTGCCATCATTACTATAGTTGCTGTGAGAATCATTATGAATTTTCTTGCTCTCTCTCCTTTTAACCAAACTGTATAGAGAAACATCTGGACTCCCTTCTGACCTGGCACTGACTGGATCTTGCTGTTATTCTGAACCTTTAATTGCCCTAATTAAAAAAAAAAAAAAATCCATCATGGGCACTAAAACAACTTTGAGGAAAAAAATGGATGGAGCAAGAACCAGTTTTGTGATGCTACATTGACAATTTATTCTACTGTCTCTTTGTTTTCAGTGTATCTCATGAAAATTACAAAAAAATCTGTATTACTCTTTAAATATCAGAATATACTATTTCATCCTAAGTAACTGTCAACAGATTAACCTTAACTTCTTTTATCTGGGTGCATTTTGGTGATTTGTTTTTCAAAATCAAAATCTAGAAAATTCTACTGCATTAACCTCACATTTTATAATTGAAATAGCTTTAGGCTGGCAATATGCCAACTGTTTTAAAGGGCAATTAGCAGAACAGAGCGCCACTTACTGGTTTTTAGTTATTATTCACAAGAATACTTAAAAAAGAAACATGGTAGTTTCATTCTCTGAGAGTGGTAATAAACTTTAATAGACTTCACCCCATTCTAAGAAGAGAAGATTACAGCAGCATCTCCACTGAACACTCTAATAAACAAATTACGTTAAAATCACCTCTCAATGGTGAAATACAACATCAGAAAACATTCATAAAAATCAAGGGAAATTCATATAAATTAATACATCCTTAATAAATAAAATAAACCAACGAATAAAGTTTTTTTAAGGGATTGTACTTGCAAAGATAAAATTATCTTCTCAACTTTCTAGCTCTAAACCAAATGTTTGGTTATTCATTTATTAGATTGAAAACATTTTCTTAAATAAAAATCCAAGAACCTCAAATGAAGTGTCCAAAAGACATAAAGATAAATAAGCTTTAAAAGCTTGATTAAGCAAACTTATAAATATAAAAAAAATTATTTCAAGCTAGTTTCAAACTCAATGTTCCTTTTTTATGGATAGGATTATGACTCACTTCAAACTTTTATTTTCATGAATCAGCTACCAACTTGGTAAAAAAGGTTTTATTTTCAAAGGCTAACATAGCATTCTAGTCAAGAACGACATCAAGGGCTGGAGTGCCTGGGTGGCTCAGATGATTAAGCGTTAGCCTTGGGCTCAGGTCAGGATCCCAGGATCCTGGGATCAGCCGGAGTCCAGCTCCCCGCAGAGCTAGAAGTCTGCTTGCTCCCCCCGCCCCACTGTGTTCTCTCTCTCAAATAAATAAAAATAAAAATAAAAAAAATGACATCGGGGTGCCGGAGTGGCTCAGTTGGTTAAGCATCTGACTTCAACTGTGGTCATGATCTCAGGGTCCTGGGATCAAGCCCTGCCTGGAGCCCCAGCTGCATCTCTATGTGTGGAGTTCTCTGCCCAGCGGGGAGTCTCTGCCCTTCCCCCTGCTCATGCTCGCTGTCTAACCATAAAATCTTTGATTAAAAAAAAAAAAACCTTTTAAAAGAAGAATGACATCAAGCTTATTTACCTTGGTTTGGTTGCATATTCATATTTGGTCTGGGGCCATAGCTTCCTATTGGTTGCCCTTGACTCATCGTCATCTGATTCTGTACTGGCATGCTCTGTGATGATGGCACAGAATGGTTGTAACCTCCCATGGATCCATGGCTACTTGAAGGCATGTTCATGGAACTGTTTGTCATATTGAGTTGATTGGGTCCAGGTCCCTGAATAGGCATATGGTTAGGCCCTTTGAAGAAAAGTGGTCAGAACCAAACATGAAAGTTAAACAGATGGTCTGTTAAAAAGTGCTTTACAAGCTTTTTATTTTTTTGCATACCATAATAATAATACCAAACAATAACTTGAGTTTTTAATCAATAGCAAACAAAGTAAATGCTTTACATGAATGATAGCAAATACTGTGAGGTAGATGCTATTCCCATTTTATAGATTAAAGAACTGATGCTTTTAGAAGCCAGCAACATTCTGAAAAAGAAAAGCAATGATGAAGGACTAGCTTTATAAGAGAGCAAAACATATAAAGCTGGAATAATTAAAAGTGTATAGTATTAGCACATAAATGAATTAGAGATCAATGGGCCCAGAGTAGAGTCTAAAAACACATCCAAATTTCTAATTTTGTAAAGTAGTGATGAAATTAAATATCAGTAGCAAAAGAAAGACAATTCAATAAATAGTGTGACCACTGAGTAGCTATCTGGAAAATGGCCTACCACATTCCTTCTACCAAAAATAGTTCCAGACGAATAAAAAAATTAAGCATTACAAAAGAAAAAAGAAAAAGGAAAAAAAAACCTTAAAGGAGAATTTCAAAAAGGAGAACTTTTAAAATAATCTTGAAGCTGAAGGGCCTTCTTGTATGCCAGAAAACCCAGAGCCATAAAAGGCTAATAAACTAGACTACATAAAAATAAAAAATTTAAATATGACCAAACCAGACCAAACTAAACAAAATAATAAAAAGAAAAACTGGGAAAAAATTTTTAACAAGACCTATCACAGATTGAACTAAAGTTAGTAAAAGACCACCATCAATAAAAGCAATGGCAAGGGACATGAATCATCAGTTCACACAAAAACCACCAAAGGGACATAAACATGAGAGGACTGCTTGCTTCACTTACAATAAAAAGGCCAATTAAAACTATGAGACCCTTTTTTCATCTTTCAGATTCCAAAGACCCAAAGTTTTAATCTATGAAGAAAAGTAATTTCACACATTGTTGAGGTATATAAATATATACATAAGTACTATTTTTATTCAGAATAACCTGGCAACAACTACCATATTTTAAAATGCATATACTTTTAACCCAACAACTGCAGTTCTATAAATAAACAGGTCTTTGTGTGTACACGTACATGAATGCAAAACTGTATATGTGTGTTTATTTATTTACTTATTTACTTTTATTTTACAGGCATATTCACAGAAGCATAATTTTTAATACCAGAAGACTAGAAATAACCTGTATTTCCATCATAAGGAACTCTCCAAATAAATCAGGGGCTCCCATGAAAAAGAATGAAATACAGTCACCAAAAGCATGAGGCAGCAAGTACTGAGTGGTCTCCAAAATATATCTCTATATACTCACAGGCTCTAAGATCTATCTTTAAGAGGGAAAAAATATTATATAAAATAATACATAATGTATGCTACCACTTGTTTTTTTAAAAGATTAAGACAAAAGAAAAAAAGAGGGTGTTATGCATGTGTTCTGGATACAGAGAATATCTCTTGAAGGATAACTAGAACCAATGACTCTCTGGAACAAAGTATCTGGAGGCAGGGGTTATATACCCTTTGGTACCTTTTGACTTTGGTACCACAGATTTATTATTACCTAATTTTTTAAAAAATCGTTAAATGTTTTTAAAAAGGAATGTGTAACTGTGGTTATTTGATCAAAATCAAGGAGCATGTAAGTAGCTCTACAACTTAGATTAGAAAATATTAAAAAAAACAAAACTAAAGTAGGAAATTAAAAGCTTTAGATACAAATTCATATGCATAAAAAAGTTGGCCAAGCTCTATTAAGGAGCTTATTAAATAAAGGAAACATAAGTAACTGGACTTCAATTTCTCCTACACGTAACTAGAACTCTATGTACGAGAGTTGTTTTGGAAGCTCTACAGTGTTCTGGACAACGTAGGTCATAACTAGTTGAAAATCTCTGGTTTATAAAGAATATAACTACTCCAGATGGCCTTATACAAAAGCCCAAATATCATGTTAACCATAATTATATTGATGCTCAAGTGCTTCTTTGGCCTTAAGCTTGAATGCTACATGGAGAAGTTAAGTCAAAATTCTAATTAACAGTACCACCATAAAAAGTCACAAACTCTTAACTTGCTAACGTGAATTAGCACTACCCTTCCAATTCTAAAAACAACAGGTCCTGATGAGCTAAATGTGAATTCAGCAAGAAGCATCCTCCTGACTACAACCTAACAAGTAGTTATATCTTTATTCACATCCCCACACAGGGTGTGGGTTGTGGAGGCCACGGATTGTGGCAAGTCTCCGCAGGAAACAAGATAGCCACCAAAACAGCACTACCCTCCTACAGGATGAATCAATCACATATCAATCTTCTATAAACCAGGCTACCTGGCTTCTTTTGCTCTGTGCTCCCCTTTACCTCATTTCCTATACCCATTGTCTCTGGACACCAATGTTACCAACCAATACAATCAGCTAAGACAACACTATCCTAAGGATGCTAATTACTAATTTTAAAAATGAACTACTTTGTAATTTTAATTTAGTTTCATTATTCCTATTTGCATAATACTTCCTTTTAGTTAATGAAAATAGCCTTTGTCTTTAGAAAGTAAAAATATTCTCATATCAAATGCAGAAAACCCACCAAAAATTATGGGTATGGGTTGTAGCTACTGCTACAAAAACAAAATAGTTTAAAGATACTTTTCAAATTAAAAGTTCAAACCAGCAAAAGGTAACTAATTAAGCATCCAATAACCTAGAAGATATTCTAAGTGGCTCCAAACTTAAAATGGATAAATAGTAATGGGAATATCTCATTATATAAAACATCTGACATTATTTTTCTTTTACATCAACTTTAATATCAATTTCCATATTTATATTATGCTATAAACATATGTATGCATAAAAATCTATACTCATCTTCAACAGTATCAGTGAGGAAATACTAAATATATTAGTACTTTACAGATTTTCTTTCTTTTCCCCATGTGTTTTTTTCCAGCAATACTGTCTCCGGGACCAGCAAATTTTTAAGTAAATACAAAACCCAAGGAAACGTTATAGTACCTTTATAATCCATAAAGAGATTTTAATTCTTAAGTCATGGCGCAATGCCTTTTTTCCAAAAAGCTTCTAAAGCCAGCTGTATTGCATAGTTTCAGACAGACTAAATTTAGCCAGTTCTGTTCATCAGAGGAATGCTGTGTGTCAGCTACATCAAAGCCCAAGGGCAGCCTGATAAACACTGAATACAGGTCACGTAGCTCTGTAGCTAACAAACTCTAAGAGAGCTTGTACTCGGGGGCATTCAAAGCAGTTTTGTCATCAACAATCTAGTATCCCTTGAGCCCCCATGTCGTTTCAGTTGCTAAGCAACTCTGGTGTTAATGTCTTAGAGGAGAAAAACTTACCAGGCATCTGGCCGTTCATCTGGTTCTGCATGTGTGGTGCAGGAGGACCCCCACCTACCATTCCATCTGAAGGCATGTTGTGAGAGCGTGGAGGTGGGGGAGGGCCGCTCTGATTCATCCCTCCAGGACCCATAGGCATATTCTGTGTGGGTGGCTGAAAGAAGACAGTTTAGTAAAACAAGAGAAACAGTTAGACTAATATATTAAAGATGCATATAACAGTTGCCTATATTATTAAACTGAATAGAAACAAAAACACAAATGCATTTCAACTTATTCTAATGCATTTTAATCATAGACCAAATTATTTACATCAAATTTAATATGCCCCCAAAACTTATCTTAGTATGAAGATATCTGACCACCTCAGACCAAAAGAATACCACCAATTAAGGTATATTTTACCTTATAAAATCTCAATAGCGAAAATAAATTTTTTAATATTCTATACAAAAATTCACATTTATTTATATGTAAGGATTTTTAATGTGTCCATTGTTGCTAAATTATGTTTTAAAACTTCAATCTCCTTTCATTAATATATTTAGATATATTTACTATTAATGATGGATTTTACCTGAAAAGATACAATAACAAAAAACTATAAAAGGACCAGAAGCCCCAAAATGTGATATACTTTGTACTACAGTTCGAGGGGGAAATAAAGTAATTTTGGCAAGAGAATGTTTTAAACCACGAAGACTCAGTTCAGTCCAACATTTTTGTGCCGACGACTCCTATAGATCGAAAACATTACTGATGGCCTCCAAGGGTACAGAGACAGCTGCCTCAAAAGGATGCCTTTGGCAAATTTCCTAATGAAAGTGTGAAGAAAATCACTGACTAACCTTGAGAGTTCACAAAAGGGCGAAAGGAAAAACACAAATACAAGGTGGTCGGCAACACCTGGCTTCCTTCTTAGAGATATTTTGGTAAAGAAAGCAAATGGTTAGCTGCTTTCCAAACCCCCATTTTTAAGCCTACAGGAGAAGGAGCTATATTCTTTACACATCTATGTCTGCCTTCTTTCTCTATTTCTCCACGTTCTAAAAACATAACATCTACTCCTGTAACTTTAGTCATTCTCTTCCTTCCACATTTTTACATGGCTAGTTAACTTTTCTGTACCATCCAGATTTTGGGAACACAATCCTCTCTGGTACCCTTAACAGATAAACACTGCCTTTTAGCCATCACATGTAAATACTCAAATTGCCAACCATTTATTAATCACTAACATCTACACAAATAACCAAGTACTATTCTAATAGCAACCACTTAAAATTCGTAGTCTCTGTGCACCTGGGTGGCTCAGTTGGTTAAATGCCTGTCTTTGGCTCAGGTCATGAACCCAAAGTCCTGGGATCAAGCCCCAAGTCTCCCTGCTCAGCAGTGAGTCTGCTTTTCCCACTCCCTCAGCCTCTCCCCACCACTCGTGCTCTCTCTCCTAATAAATAAAAAATAAGATCTTAAAAATAAATAAATAAAATTCACAGTCTTTGTTTCTTCACTACTAAATCCAGAAAATAATTTCTCTTCATTAACTATTTCCTCAATTCTCATTTTAAATTTTTTATCCCCTTTGGATTCTTTTTTTTTTTTTTTAAGATTTTTTTATTTATTTATGTGACAGAGAGACAGCCAGCGAGAGAGGGAACACAGCAGGGGAGTGGGAGAGGAAGAAGCAGGCTCCCAGCGGAGGAGCCCGATGTGGGACTTGATCCCGGAACGCCGGGATCACACCCTGAGCCAAAGGCAGACGTCCAACGACTGCGCTACCCAGGTGCCCCCATCCACTTTGGATTCTTTAAACACTTAATGACTTTGTTCAGTTTTTTTTTTAAATTACCAAACATCAACTCTGTGTCAACGTATCTTACGTTGAAATGATACTTTACAATATCGGGCAAACACAGCTGTGACCCTCTAGTTTGAAAATAAAAATCCTTCCTTCTATAGTCTTATCCAAATTTTCTGCTGAAAATTTATGTTCTCACTCTCAAAAGATACCAGTTTTTTTCGTTTTCTTGTGATGCACTTAATGAAACATCAGTATTCACAATTCCCATCATAATAGAGTAGCTTGTATCAAACTAACCCTCCTGCTAATAAAAGTTATAAAATCTGGGGGCGCCTGGGTGGCTCAGTCGTTAAGCATCTGCCTTCGGCTCAGGGCATGATCCTGGCGTTCTGGGATCAAGCCCCACATCGGGCTCCTCCACTGGGAGCCTGCTTCTCCCTCTCCCACTCCCCCTGCTTGTGTTCCCTCTCTCTCTGGCTGTCTCTCTCTCTGTCAAATAAATAAATAAAATCTTTTAAAAAAAATAAAAATAAAAGTTATAAAATCTGGACAAATGTAAAAACTGTCTGAAGACACTGAAGAGCAACATACACAGAGAGAAGCAGGAGAGGCTACAACTCCAAAGAGAAGGGAAGCACCAAAAATCAGCTCCACAAGCACCTTTACTTTGTCCTTGACTTTGCTGTGTAACAGGAAAATAGAGCCCAAGCAGAAGTGGCAGCCCTACTGGGCTGAGAAGAAGGTGGAGTTCTGGGCTATCAGAAAGCTAGAAATCAAAGAACAAAGTGCCAGAGTGGAAGAACCACAAAAAGGACAAAAATTCAAGAAAACTAGCATAAAACAGCAGTTAAAAGGCTAAAGAGCTGAGCGGAATATTTCAGCTTCTGCCCAATGCTAAAGAAACAGACTGGAGTGTAGTCTCTACCAAGTTAGAAAGGCCTTCAAAAACAACTCAAGCTCTCTGTTGAGACTTCAAAAAGGCTCTCCTTAGATTAAGGTCAAAATGGAATATATCAGCCCTAACAAATCTTTTTTTTTTTTTTTAAAGATTTTATTTATTTATTTGACAGAGAGAGGGACAGCCAATGAGAGAGGGAACACAAGCAGGGGGAGTGGGAGAGGGAGAAGCAGGCTCCCAGAAGAGCATGGAGTCCGATGTGGGGCTCGATCCCAGAACCCTGGGATCACGCCCTGAGCCAAAGGCAGATGCTTAACGACTGAGCCACCCAGGCACCCCACGCCTAACAAATCTTTTTTTTTTTTTTTTTTTTTAATTTACTTATGTGACAGAGAGACAGCCAGTGAGAGAGGGAACACAGCAGGGGAGTGGGAGAGGAAGAAGCAGGCTCCCAGCGGAAGAGCCTGATGTGGGACTCGATCCCAGAACACCGGGATCACACCCTGAGTGGAAGGCAGACGCTTAACGACTGCGCTACCCAGGCGCCCCACGCCTAACAAATCTTATAGTCAATGTTCAGTACTCAAGGTAATCTCGTATTTCACCTTCCAAGGGAAAACTTAACTCTCTTTGGAGGAAAACAACACCAAGAAGAGCCTCTACAATTGTTCATTTATAAGCCTGGCATTCAATGAAAAATTACGGAGCATTCTAAAAAGAAAGAATGAACAGCCAACACTCATTAGGATGGCTATAATAATTTTAGAAAGAAAAAACCTACATAAAGTAACAAGGGTTGGCAAGAATGTGGAGAAAATGAAACTCTCATACATGCTGGCAGGATTGTAAGGGGTGCAGCCACTGTGGAAAACAATTTGGCAGTTCCTCAAAAAGTTAAACATAGAGTTACCATATGACAGAGCAATTCCACTTCTGGTATAGACCCAAGAGAACTGAAGACATGCATTCACACAAAACTTGCACATAAATGTTCACAGGAGCATTATCCATCATAACCAAAAAACAGGAAAAATTCAAATGTCCATCAACTGTTGAATAAACAACAATAGTCATACAACGGAATATTATTTAGTCATAAAATGAAATGAAGTACTGATGTATACTACAACACAGATGAATCTTTTTTTTTTTAAGATTTTATTTATTTGTGAGAGGGGGAGAGAGAGAGCACAAGCAAGGGGAGCAGCAGAGGGAGAGGGAGAAGCAGACTCCCAACTGAGCAGGGTACCTAATGGGAGGCTCAATCCCAGGACCCTGGGATCATGACCTGAGCTGAAGGCAGACGCTTAACCAACTGAGCCACCCAGGCATTCCAACACAGATGAATCTTGAAAACACTATGCTAGGTGGAAGAAGTCAGACTCAAAAGACCACACATCATATAATTCCATTTATATGAAATATCCAGCAGAGGTAAATCCAGAGAGAAAGAACGTACACTAATTAGATGTTGCCAAGGGGTAGGTAGAGGAAGAACTGGGATTGATGTCGACAATTATCAGGTCTCTTTTTGAGTTGATGGAAATGTTTGGGAATTAAGATACTGGTGATGGTTGCATAGCATTGTGAATACACTAAAAACCACTGAATTATATACTTTAAAAGGTTAAAATGGTGACTTTCATGTCATGTGAATTTTATCTAAAATTAAAAAAAAAACAGATGAACAGGTAAGAGAAATAACAGAACACAGAAGAAGACAGGTCATTCAGTTTGGAGCTATCTGAGACACCTTAAAATAACTGATATGTTCAGGGACAAAAAGAAAACAAAACAAAACAAAAACAAAGTAGGATCAATGGAGAATTTCAGCAAAGTCCTAGAATTCTTAAAAAAGTCAAATGGAAATTCCAGAACTAGAATATATAGTCAATGAAATGAAGAACTCACTAGTTTAGAAACAGTAAAACAGAAGACTGGTAAAAACTGCAAATGTACACAAAATATGACACAGATATAAAGGAGAGAATATACCAAAAAAAAAAAAACCATAAAGACATGTACAACATGCTACAAAGATCTAACACACACCTAACTAGAGTCAGAAAAGTAAAGAAAATGAAACACAGGCAATATCTGAAAAATAATAGTCAAAAATTGTCCAAAGCTAACACAAGACATGAGTCCCTAAGCAAACATAAAAAGTTCTATAAACCTCAGCAGAATATGAAGAAAAACATACCTGAGTCAAAGTCTTAAAAACCAAAGTCAGAGAAAATCTTAAAATTAGCCAGAAAGGGGCATCTGGGTGGCTCAGTTGGTTAAGCATCTGCCCTTGGCTCAAGTCATGATCCCAGAGTCCCAGGATCGAGCCCCACACTAGGCTCCCTGCTCAGCGGAGAGCCTGCTTATCCCTCTGCCCTTCACCCACTCATGCTCACTTTCTATCTCTCTCTCAATAAATAAATTAATTAATTAAAAAAATCTTTTTAAAAAAAAATCATTTAAAAAAATAGCCAGAAAAAAATAAGACATAAAGGAAGGACAATAAGACTAACCACCATTTTTTTTTTTATCAGAAACAACAGAAATAGAAGACAAAAAAATGACATCTTTAAAATGCTAAGACAAAACAAGAAAATAAACCAACCAATCTAGAGTTCTATAAGAGAAAATATCTTTCAATAAGATGATGAGTTAAAAAGTTTCAGGGGCTCCTGGGTGGCACAGCGGTTGAGCGTCTGCCTTCGGCTCAGGGCGTGATCCTGGCATTATGGGATCCAGCCCCACATCAGGCTCCTCCGCTATGAGCCTGCTTCTTCCTCTCTCACTCCCCCTGCTTGTGTTCCCTCTCTCGCTGGCTGTCTCTATCTCTGTCGAATAAATAAATAAAATCTTTAAAAAAAAAAAAAGTTTCAGATTGGGGCGCCTGGGTGGCGCAGTCGTTAAGCGTCTGCCTTTGGCTCAGGGTGTGATCCCTGCGTTCTGGGATCAAGCCCCACATCAGGCTCCTCCACCGGGAGCCTGCTTCTCCCTCTCCCACTCCCCCTGCTTGTGTTCCCTCTCTCGCTGGCTGTCTGTCAAATAAATAAATAAAATCTTTAAAAAAAAAAAAAAAGTTTCAGATTAACAAAAGCTGAGAGAACTTGTTACAAGTGAAGGGACTTTATCAAGGTAAAGGGCAACAACTCCAGATGGAAGCACAGAACTAGAGGATTTAATAGAGAGAAATGGCAAGGTAAATATTTAGGCAAATATAAATTAATACTGATATTTAAAATAACTGTAACAGTGACTTATATGGTTTAAACAGACATAAAAGTGTAAAATTTATGACAGCACTAACACAAAAGACAAATACAAAATGGATAAATGAAGTTACACTGTTGTCTCTTGCATTTTCATCAAGTGCTAAATCTACAAATTTAAACTGAAACCTAATAAACCAAGGATGCACACTGTAATCTCGCAGGCAACTACTTAAAAATACATACACATGTAAAAATGTACAGCCAAAAAAAGGTGGAGAGGAAAAAATAATGCTTGATTAGTTCAAAGAAAGTCAAGAAAGAGGCAAACAGAAAACTAATACCAGGCTGATATTCTCAAATTCTACTATACCATGTTCTTCATTAAATGGATCTGGACCCAACATTTCAATTAGATAACAAATATTATTAGAATGGATTTTGAAAACAACCAACTATATTCTGTTTATAAAAGATCCACTTTTTTAGGACACATACATGTTAAGAGAAAAAGATACTATACCCTAATCACTAATAAAAGTATGGTGATATCACTGTTTTTATATCAGATAATTGACTTAAAACAAAAAGCACTACTAGAAATACTAGAGGAATACTTTATTATGATAAGGTCAGTCCAACAGAAATATGTAACAATCATAAATTTTTAGACATCTCATAACACAACTTCAAAGTCTTTAAAGAGAAAGTTGACAGAACCAAAAAGAAAAATAGAATAATCCATAATAATGGTTGGATTTGGGGGGGGAATTTATTTATTTGAGAGAGAAGAGAAAGCACATGCTCGCACACAGGGGAGAGGGGAAAAATAAATACTATAAGTTTCCACTTCAAGCAGCTAGAAAAGACAGCAAGTCAAACCCAAAGTAGTACAATGAAGGAAATAACACAGATGAATACAAAATTCAACAAATCATATGCAATCTTCCAGAGAACATAAAAAAAAAAAGGGAGAACAATTCCCAATTCTCTCTCTTTTTTTTTTTTAAGATTTTATTTGTTTATTTGAGAGCGAGAGAAAGAGCATGGGGGTGGGGAGGGGCACAGGGAGCCCAACGCGGGGCTCAATCCCAGGACCCTGAGATCATAACCCCAGCCAAAGGCTGACACTTAACCACCTGAGCCACTCAGGTGCCGCAACAGCTCCCAACTCTATTACGAGGTGACCAAAACTCTGATACCAAAACCTAACAAGGACATTATTAGAAAGAAATCTACAAGCCAAACTTTCTCATGAACATAGACACAAAAATGCTAAACAAAATTTTAACAAACCAAATCCAGACTGTATTAAAAAAATGATGCATTATACAACCAATGGTGCTAATTCCAAGAATGCGAACTGGTTTAACTTTTGGAAAGCAATCACTGTAATTCACCCAATTACCAAAATAAAATCCACATAATACCTCAATATATAAAGGAAAATTATTTGATAAAATTCAACACTGACTCATACTACAAACTTTTAAAAATCTAATACATCTAATTTACAAAAAATTTACAGCTAATTTCATCTTACCAATAAAATACTGGGCTCTTTCACCTTGAATTCAGGAATAAGACAAGAATATTCGGTAACACCATATCTACTCAACATAATAAATAAACCCACAGACAAATCAATAGTATTAAGAAAATAGAAATAGGGGCGCCTGGGTGGCACAGCGGTTGAGCGTCTGCCTTCGGCTCAGGGCGTGATCCCGACGTTATGGGATCGAGCCCCACATCAGGCTCCTCTGCTGTGAGCCTGCTTCTTCCTCTCCCACTCCCCCTGCTTGTGTTCCCTCTCTCACTGGCTGTCTCTATCTCTGTCAGATAAAAATAAAATAAAATCTTAAAAAAAAAAAAATAGAAATAAAGTTCAAAAAGGTTAAAAAAAACAAGAATAAAGATGGGAAAAGAAGACACATAATTATCATTATTCACATATGATATAATTGAGTAGGCACAGAAAACCAAGAGAATCTATAAAAAATTATTTGAATAAGGTAACTGGATTTAGAAGACCAATATATAAAAATCAACTGTATTTCTATATATTTCCAAAAAATAACTAAAAAATGAACTTTTAAAAATAACAGCTTATTTAATAGCATCAAAAAAATGAGTAACTAGAAAAGAATCTAACAAGATGTGCAATACCTCTACATTGCAACACTGTTGACAGAAATTAGAGTTTACTAAATGGAGGGATATACTGTTTTTATTGACCGGAAGGCTCAAAATAGTGAAGATATCAGTTTCCCCAGAAACTCTAGGCAATCTTAGTCAAAATCCCAGCAGGCTTTTTAAAGAAAATTCACAAATTCTAAAATTTGTATGGAAATGCAAAGGAATTAGAATAGTCAAGACATTCTTGAAAAAGAACACCGTTAACTGCTACAATAATTGAGATATATGGTTGGTGCAAAGATAGATAAACAGACCAACAGGATAGAAGTGAGAAACAGATCCACATATACAGTCATCTTACTTACAACAAAACAACTTATATTCAATGCGTAAAAATGGTATTTCCAATAAATGGTACTGTATCAATTGAATACTATATGAACAAAAATGAACCTTAACTGCTAGACTCAGATCATTCACAAATTTAACTTGCAATGGATCATGGATAAAAACTTTTAGAAGAAAACATGAGCATATTTTCATGACCTTAATATAACAAACTATTTCTCAAACAAGATAAAGAAAAACAGTATCAATAAATTGGATTTAGTTTCAATTAGAAACTGTTCATATAAAGTTACCAAAAAGAGAATAAAAACAGATCTTTCAAAATGAGAGAAGCTAGCACAATGAAGGAAACAATTAAGAAAACTAAAAGGCAACCTACGGAATGGTAGAAGATATCTGCACGTGACATATCTGATAGAGTCTGTGTTGAAAATACATAAAGAACTTATAAAACTCAACACCCAAAAACAAATAATCCAATTAAAAAATGGGTAGAAGACATGAACAGACATTTGTCCAAAGAAGACATCCAGATGGCCAACAGTCACATAGAAAGATGCTCAACATCATACATCATCAGGGAAATGCAAATCAAAACTATAATCTCACACCTGTCAGAATGGCTAAAATCAACAACACAAGAAATAACAGGTGTTGGCAAGGATGTGGAGAAAAAGAAACCCTCTTGTACTATTGGTGGGAATGCAAACTAACGCAACCATTGTGTTAAACAGTATGGAAGTTGCTCAAAAGTTCAAAAATACAACCACTCGACAATCCAGCAATCACACTATTAGGTATTTACCCAAAGAATACAAAAACACTGATTCAAATGCTGCTATAAACATACACCCTGATGTTTAGCGCAGCATTATTTACAATAGCCAAGATACGGAAGTAGCCCAAGTGTCCACTAATGAATGGATAAAGATGTGGGGTGTGTGTGTGTGTGTGTGTGTGTGTGTGTGTGTGTAATGATATAATGGAGTATTATTCAGCCATAAAAAAGAATAAAATCTTGCCATTTGCAATGACATGGATAGAGCTAGAGAGTATAATGCTAAGGAAGTCAGTCAGAGAGACAAATACCATATGATTTCACTTGTATGTGGAATTTAAGGAACAAAACAAATGAGCGAAGGGGAAAAAAAGAGAGAAAGGCCAACCAAGAAACAGACTCTTAACTACAGAGAACACACTGATGGGAAGATGAGTGGGCGGATGGGTTAAATAGGTGATGGGGATTCAGGAGAGCACTTATATGAGCACTGGGTGTTAAATGGAATTGTGTAATCATTATATTGTACACCTGAAACTAACGTAACACCATATGTTAACTGGAATTAAAATAAAAGCTTAAAAAATGGTAGAAAATATTACATAGCCAACAAAAGATTTATATCTAGAATGTATAAAGAACTCCTACAAATTAATAATAAAAAAGACAACCCAATGTAAAAGTGGACAAAAACAGGGCACCAGAAAACTTTTTTGGGATGACAGCACTATTCTATATCTTGACTGTAGTGGTGCTTACACAGATTTGTCAAAATTCATCTGTCTATACAATTAAAATGAGTGAATCTTTTTTATGTGAATTATACCTCAAATGACACTTCTTCAAGAAAGCCTTCTCCGAGTATCAGAATAATCAGGCCCCATTATCTCCTATAGTCCTAGGTGCCCTTACTTCACAGCATCTGCTACAATTGTCATTTAAAATGTTTGCGTAAAGAGAGCGCCAAGGTGTTTGGGTCTGTTAAGAGTCTGCCTTCGGTTCAGGTCATGATCCCAGGATCCCGGGATCAAGCCCCACATCAGGGCCCCTGCTCAGCGGGGAGTCTCCTTCTCCCTCTGCCCCTCTCCCCGCTGGTTCTCTCAATCTCACTCTCTCGCTCTCTAAAATAAATAAAATCTTTAAAAATAGAGATACTCAGCAAATATTCACTAAATGAAAAAATTATTTTGAAATTCAATTTCAATTCAATTGGGACCAATATTCTTGCGATAACTTTTGTGTTCTTTATTGTCAAAACTGCTTATTCTCTATACTCCACATTCCCATTTGGAAGTCCATCCTACATCTCAAACTTGAAATCTACAACACTGAATCCCTGACATCTCCACCACAACCCCCAACCCAAATCCCTCTACCCAATAGTCTCAGCTGATGGCAATTCCATCATTCCAGTTTCTCTCTGAAAACCATGGAGTCATCCCTTACATGTCTCTTAGTCTCATCCTCTGCCTCCCACATCTAATTTTCAGCATATCCTTTGGACTCTACTTTTAAAATACACCTACAATTTGATCATTTCTCCTACATCCTCCTCTGCTACCATGCTGGTACAAGCCACCATCACATCTCTCATGTTGATTATTTCAACAGCCTCCTAACTCGATTCCCTGCTTCTATCCATGCTTCTCTATCATAAATTCTCCACATGGTGATCAGAATGAGCTTATTAAAATATATCAATTCATTCTTCTGCTCAAACTCCTTCAAGAGACTCCAATTTCAAGGTAAAAACTAAAGTCCCTACAATAATAGCTTGCAAGATAGGATTTGTCCACGTAACGTCCTTACCTTATTCTGTTCTAGCCACAAACTTGATGTTGTTCCTCAAGTTAGGCATAGTTTCACTTCAGGATCTGTCCACTGCTTGTTTCCTCTGCCTGAAACATTCTTCCTCAAGTCTTGCTCAACCGTCACCTTCTCAATGAAGTCCTCCAGACCTCTCTACTTCATACTGCAAATTCCATCCCCCACCTGCAGTACTCCTAATATATCTCTCCCTTCTCTGTTTTCC
This sequence comes from Ailuropoda melanoleuca, assembly GCF_002007445.2. NCBI lineage: Eukaryota > Metazoa > Chordata > Mammalia > Carnivora > Ursidae > Ailuropoda > Ailuropoda melanoleuca. Next base: position 62,582,555 of record NC_048231.1, read on the forward strand.
TTTTCCATAGCTCTCATCATCTTCTAATATAGCTATATGATTTAATCATTTATTATACCTGCCTTCCTTGCTAGAATGTAAAACCCAAGAGAGCAGGAATATCCATCTGCTTTGTTAACTGATATTCCAAAAAAGTGCCTATTACCTGACACACAGTAGGCACTTAATATTTAGTAAATAAATGAACTCTCAAACTTAAATGATTTAGTATAAAATTAAAAATAATTCTGATTATAAAATTATCTTCAATTTTCCTTTAAAATATAAAAATATCACTGTAAAATATAATTTTTAGTTTAACAATCCTTACTCTGTGTAACTATCATTTGTATAACTGTCCTTAATATAGTTCCCCACAAGGAGGCACTACAATGACACATAGGAGATTTAAAAATAATTACTATGCAAAACAGGAAGGATATGTGTGTGTGTGTATACACACACACACACACACACACACACACACACACATACACATACACATATATAAATAAAATATTACCAAAACCTGATAGATGACCAATATACACACAAATTAAAGTCTGACTGGTCAACCAAGAATGGATCCAAAAGCCTCATCATTACATTTGCCTTATTTCCTAGATCTATGTCAATCTCGCCAAAAATGAGTTCTATACATATGTGAAACACTTCAGAAAGGTCTTCTTGATTCCTCACTAATTCCATAAGAAATGTCAGGATGCCATCATGGGCAGCCTTGAACTAATGTAGGTTTTTGACATTACCAAATGATTTCCTCAATTTAATAATCTGAGAAAATAATAATCTCATCAGCTGTCGTGTCGTCTTGTCTCCAAGCTAATACAGAATTTAGTCCTACTATAAAACCTGACCAGTTGAACTTTCATAACTAATACCATTTTCTACCTATTTTCACAGCATGCTTCTCCAAACTTCCTAAGGAGTTAGGCTCCCGAATGATTCACTTACCAACAATACTCCCCCCAGTTAATAACAGGTTCCCCAGAAATTCAACCTTTATTTTTGAAATAGCAAACACTCAGACCATAACAAATCCAACACTAGACTAGCTCCACTATGAAAAACTAAGTCTACCTAACCCTAATGATGTTAATTACTAAACAGTCGCTCCAGATCCATATAATCTTAAAGAATGAAATAACTGCCTTCTTCCCAGACCAGGAGAAGTCTCCGGAACATACTTCCAAAAAAACAACTAATCCACTCCTAAAACATGGGGAGACAGGACTCTAAGCCTTTCTTAAGTTTGTAATAATACCAATCAGCTAAGAAACAGGAATATATGTATTTGTTTAATCTTGAATTAATTATTTTTACATCTATACCAATCTGGCTAAATTACAAAATAATGTGTAATCATTACAAAAACAGAAACAATGCAAATAGGAATCACTGCTAAAAACTTGATATACATACCTCTAGAAATTTTTGAAAAATTTATACGCACATGCACACGTATAGTTTTTAAAAGTAGGATCAAACTACAGTGTCACTTCTTTCATTATACTGCAAGAATTATTCTTTAGTTTTTTTTTATTCTTTATCAACATATGATTCAATCCCATTTAAGAGTGTAGAATTCAACTATTAAGCTATAAAAATGTTTAACCCACCCTCAATACTGAGACTAGTTCCCTAGTTTCTGTTTTGCTAATATAAACAATGCTTAAATTCACAGCCCCATACAAATACTTTTCTGTACTTATTCTGTGCGAATTAAGAATGAATTACTTAATTTCCAACATTTAGGTTCTTTTCTTTCTTAAGCAAAGAAATGCTTCCCCTTAGAGAAGTGACAATCTTTAGGGTCCTTACTTAGTATATGTAGAAGCTACTTTCACTGATTTAATAATATAGCTCTGCCAAAAAAAATGTGTACGCACACATATATACATACATACAAATATTTACATTCCTCACAATAAGATATAACCAATTTCTTTACATATCTGGACTGAATTAGAGAGTGCTTGAATTTAATATATACTGTCGAGTGAAAAGTTAACATGATTTTTTTCTAGGACTCTGAAAAGATATCATAGGCAATGATATTGGAAAATGCTCCCTATAATATACTAATCCAGAGAAATGTGCCCCCATAAATCAATTCTCTACAAAATACAGGATTACCTCCTTTGTGAAACTTTTCCTAATACTCAACAGCAGAACTAATCACTTCTTCTACTATGTAAAACGTACTTTAAATGTCCAGTACTTCTAAAATAACATGTATCACACTGTACTATTACCATCTGTTGTCTTTAATTTCATTTAGAGAACTTTCGGCATATAAAAAGTTTTATTTCATATTTTTAAAAGAATAAAATCCGTATCTTAATCAGTATCTTCTTTCGTTTCCGTCCTCTGCTTTCATTCTCAAGGAAGTCTTCCTCACCTCAAAATCAGATAAATAATTGACGACTTAATTTATCCTAAATCTCATACAAATACAGACTTTAAGACAGTTCACTCGTGATTTTGCTTCTGTTCTTAATACCAAAATGTTTTAATTAGACACCTCTTATTGTGTAGCACCATGCTACATCCAAGAGGAAGACTTGGAAGGTAGCTGTAGCAGGTGAATAAATCACCGATGACCACGACATTCCTGACCAAAAGAACTCAGTGTTTCTACTCACTGGAGATAAGAAATAAAAAATTCAAGCTTGTGGGCTTTTTTCTTTTAACAACAAAAAAAGCAACAGAGGGGGAGCTAAGGGAAATGGTGTCTTGTCCACATTGTGCTAAGAGACCCGTGGAATATCCAAATGGCTATGTCTACTGGAGGCTGGATTCATGTTTCACACACTCAGGCAAGAAGATACGTATTTGGGAGCCAGTGAGTATACGTGGAACCTGAAGTCAGGAATACAAGAAACCAAGAGTGTGGATGAAATCTCCCAGAAGAGTGTATATGGTAAAAAGATGTTCAAGAACAGAACATCAACAACTGATGGGCATGTTAAAGGTAAGAAACTGAAGAGCTAGAAAGATAAAAAGAAAACTATCACAGAAGTCAAACAACAAATGTTTCAAAGGAGGAAAAAAGTCAACATCATACTGACTAAATACACATTATCACGTTTATCCAACACTCAAAACTTTAAAATTCTTAAAATGATGCTAATATTTAAGAAAGTTCTTTTAAACTTTCATTTTAAAAAGATATAATTTAAAAAACACAACAGTGTATGGCAAGGTTCTACGTGCACAGAAAAGGGGAAAGTATGTATTTATACTGGCTTTTATTCACATAATCTAAGACAGAGATGGAAGTGTGCCTCTGTATGACCTTTTGTAGTTTTTGATGTTCTAACCATATCAAAGTACTACCTATGGTGAATGTGAAGGTAAAACTTATCCATGAAATAGACTCTGCTAATCTGTAAGATGTTCCACTAGCTCTAAGCATGTTCTCTTTCTTCAGATGGATCCAATCTGTACACAGCGAGTTCTGTAATACCAAATTGTAGTCAATGAATTACCTTAAAAGATGCTTTGCCAGCACTGAATCTAAAGACTACACATTATCACTTTCACTGAAGCTTGTGTAATGAAAGGCTGATCAAGTGCTGCCCAAGGGTTGCTGAGAACATCCAGTGTGCATCACCAAAAAAAATGCAACTTAGGAATTATAAAACATAAGACTACCTACTTCAAATACTCCTGAATAGCACTTCTCTTTCTGTTTATACTTTCCAGTTATATACCGCCTTCACCTTCATTGTCATCAGTGTTTCCTACGTACCTCCTCCATGCTGGACACTCTGAATTGTTTTATTTAATCCTCATAACAACATTATAGATTAAGTGCTATCTTTCTCATATTGTAAATGATTCATGGTACACAACATCAAATGAAGATGCTAGTACCAGAACAGGAGTATTTTCCTTAATTTGAATATCCTCAGACTGTCACTGGATACTTCATTTAAAAAGCATGAAAATATAAGGTATTCAATTCCTAGATGTACATTAGAATCACCTGAAAAGCTTCTAAAATATGCAGCAAGGTAGAGAAACACAGACTGTGATTGTCCAGGTTCTTTACAGCTCTAAAATTTTTAATTTTGTAGAAATATTTCCAGATTGTAGGTCTTAAAATGAACTACAATAGAAAGACTCTTTACTCCCCAAGTTTTTCCCAAATAAAAGTTAAAATAATAAAAACTTTTCTTGGGGGGCACCTGGGTGGCTCAGTTGGTTAAGCGTCATGATCTCGGTGTCCTGGTATCAAGCCCCCAGTCTGGCTCCCTGCTCAGCAGAGAGTCTGCTTCTCCCTGCTAGTGCACGCTCTCTTTCTCTCAAATAAATAAATAACCTTAAAAAAAGAACACTTTTCTTGCAGTGCCTGGTTGGTGCAGTTGGTTGAGTGTGTCCGACTCTTGGTTTTGGCTCAGGTCATGATCTCAAGGTTGTTGAGATCGAGTCCCGCGTTCAGCACGGAGTCTGCTTGAGATTCTCTCTCCCTCTCCCTCTGCCCCCACACTCCTCCACATGAGTGCTCTCTCTCACTCTCTAAAATAAATAAATACATCGTTTTAAAAATCAAATAAATAGGGGCGCCTGGGTGGCACAGCGGTTGAGCGTCTGCCTTCGGCTCAGGGAGTGATCCCGGTGTTATGGGATCGAGCCCCACATCAGGCTCTTCCGCTATGAGCCTGCTTCTTCCTCTCCCACTCCCCCTGCTTGTGTTCCCTCTCTCGCTGGCTGTCTCTATCTCTGTCAAATAAATAAAATCTTTAAAAAAAAAAAATAAAATAAATAAAATAAAAATCAAATAAATAAATAAAAACTTTTTTTTTTATTTAGGGGCGCCTCGGTGGCACAGTGGTTAAGCGTCTGCCTTCGGCTCAGGGCGTGATCCCAGCGTTATGGGATCAAGCCCCACATCAGGCTCTTCTGCTATGAGCCTGCTTCTTTCTCTCCCACTCCCCCTGCTTGTGTTCCCTCTCTCACTGGCTGTCTCTATCTCTGTCGAATAAATAAATATTAAAAAAAAAAAAAAACTTTTTTTTTATTTAGACTAATCTCTCAGAATTCTTTCCTAAATGAACAGGGCCTACTGCTTTGTATACACTAATACTACCAGACAACAAAAATAAATGAATGATAACTAATATTAGGCTAAAACTTAAAAATGCAATTTCTTCAAAGTATGTTTGAGAAGACTTACACATAACACTCATATTTTCTAATGGCAAAATGTTCCTACTTTATATACGAAAATAATTATGTCAATGGTTTATGCTATTTCAGAAAGTAAATACCAACCCTGAGAACTACTATTCAAATGATGCCTCCAAGGTTTACCAACATAAATAGGGCCCCGTGTGCATATACTAACGGAGCCAGAGTAGTGTACATTTTCAATTATGTCAGCTTTTTATAACTATTTGGTCTCTGTCCACTCCACCTTTACTGGTTACATTGCTTGTATGTATGCCTGCCCATAGACCATACGCCCCCATTTCTGATTTGCTGCTTCCCAGCTGTAGGCTTAAAATTAAAGAAACAAACTTGCTAAAATATGTATAAGATTAAGAATAAAACAGCTTTGTTAGGAACTTAGAATGCTTTTGTAGTAAGAATACATAGGGCCCAAACAAAAAAGTAAAATACCTGTTAGTGCACTGGCTTTATAACTATTTTTTTCCTTACAGATCTTTTTCCATTTATTCTTGGTTTTTGAATTCTTGACTTTGTTTCAAATAGGAAAAGCTTGCTAGATGTAGCCTAGTTCCAGATATATGAAATAGTACTATAAATACATAATTCCTCTTTTGGGGGGACATGAAAAAAACTGAAAGTTAAACCTATATAAAGTTATGAGTGTATTTCCAATTCTCACAACTAGTTAAATGAAGTAAAAAAACTCCATTCCGGAAAACTTTTTTACCCCAAAACATACAGTTCTTTTTCAGGATCAAAATTTCTCAAACTATACTTATTAACTAGTATATTCTCCCTTTTGGTAGCCTGGTTGTATTCATTATATATTGTTACTCTAGTTTTCCCAAATTTACCTTACTTCCTATTTTATCTCTAATCCAACTGCTTTCCTTCTAGCTGATTTTTTCCCCTCTCTCTAGCCCCACTTTTCTTTACATCTCAAGAATTACTACCTTCCTGAAGAAGGGCAAGAGAAATGAGTAAATAATCTCAAGACACATGATCTGACCAAACATTTTTGTACTCTACATAAAAGCTAGAGAGAATATGAGACATATTTGAGAGGCTGTAATGTTTAGGTTTTAAGATATTTCTACCTTTTATGAAGACAATATATCAAATCAAGACAAACTGAAAAAATCCACAGTTTGCACAGCATCACAAGTTACACAATGAATTTCAACTGGTTAGGTAGAAGGGATACAGAATCAGCACAGGACATTTTGCAAATACCACTTCCCAACTACCCACAAGATTCTAAATAGGACTACCTAAAGGAAAACGGGCCTGAGACTTGAATCCTGCCATAATTAGGTGTTTCTGATGAGAACATGTTGAGAATCTGTCCTAACTTCAGATGTGCTAGAACAGGGAAACCAGGTTAATACTCACTTAATTACAGGTCACCATGGTGATGATAAGCTAAATTCTTAACCTGTCACTTTAAGCTATAATTTAGTCCCCGAACTATAAGCAGAGCCAGTCACATAACATTTTTTTTAAATTAAACACCTAAGTACAAGAATAATGCTAGACCAAAAAAAAAAAAAAAAAAAAAAACCAACCAAAAATGATTAAGGCATTCAAAACAGAGCAATCAAGACACTGCAGGTTGTAAAATTCGGATTCAAACTCTATGAAGACCTAGCCAAGTTCTACCCGGATACACCAACTTAAGAGCAAACTGGTCAGGATTTTATTTCCTTTCCATCCTAGTAGCAACAATAATGCACAAACTGCTTTCAATACGGCCAGTGTTCAAATCCCATGCTACCATTTACCAACTACGAGTCCCTAGGCATGTTAATTAACCTCTCTGAGACTCTACTTCCTCAACTATAGAATGGACTAATATCCTAAAGGCTTCTGAGGATGAAATACTGAAGGGATTCAATGCATAGTAGTCATTCTGCAAGTGCCTGTTCTCTCTCCAAAGAAACAGTTATATTTGAGAATCCATAAAAGTAACTAATGTTCTCTTAGTTATTCCATGGAGAGCAAAACAATACAATTCTAATATTTAAAGAATCATCCAAGGTAATGGCAAACTAGGACATTCGAACAACTCTCCACTGAGGACAACAAAAAAAGCTCAACAAATATTTTAAAAATATGTTTAAAGATATGGAAGAGCAGACAGAAAGGTAAAAAATGGTCAGAAGTTGTTCATAAGAAGAAAGAAAATCCGGACAGGTGGGCCCAAACTTGGGCAGGGGGGACATTTGCTATGGGCATGTTAACCAATCTATAAAGCCAGCTGATAATTTCCTAAAACTGATAAAAGACATCAATTCACAGATTTCAGCAATCTCAACACACACCAAGCAGGATAATCAAAGAACTCCACACCTACAGACAGTACAGCAAGACTTCAGAAAAAGACTTCAGAAAGCAAAAAATAGATTACCTTCAAAACAGTAACACCAACAACTATATTTATATAGATATGAGCTGGAAAACAATAATCTGTCCTGGCAAAAATATTCTGTAAGAACAATGGTGAAATTAAGGCATTTTCAGATCACCAAACAATAAACATACCCAAAGGTATTTGTCACAAGCAAACCAGTCTTAAAGAAAATACTAAAACATGTTCTTAGGGAGGAAAAAGAAAATGATCTGAGAAAAAAAGTTGTAAATGAAGGGAGAAATTAAAAGCATCAGAAACAGTAATGATGATAACTCTAATGAATACTAACTTAAAAAATCATTTGTGGGGCGCCTGGGTGGCTCAGTTGGTTAAGCATCTGCCTTCAGCTCAGGTCATGATACCAGGATCCTGGGATCGAGTCCCACATCAGGCTCCTTGCTCAGCAGGGAGCCTGCTTCTCCCTCTGCCTGTTGCTCCCCCTGCTTGTGTCCTGTCAGTCTCTGACAAATAAATAAAATCTTAAAAAAAAAAAAAAAAACCATTTGTAAGTAAACATGTAAAGATTTAAAATGCATGACAATAAATGAGCCATTGAGGAATGAATAGAAATAAAATATCCAAGGGTCCATGAATCATCAGAGATGCGTATTACAAACAGTATAGTAACCACTGAAAGAATATTAATTTTAGGTACATAATTTCCAAACTAGAAGAGAAAAAAGGAATAAAAAAGTAATTAAGAGAAGTCAAAAAAGAACAGAAAGGAATATACAACAGATTAGGACAAACAGAACATACATTGTATGGTGGTAACTTTAAACTCAGATACGTGAGTGATTACATTCAATATAAATGAATGTATTTAATGCTCCAATTAAAAGACTGCTACACTGGATTTTTTTTTTTTTAAATCTACATGCCATCCATATCTCTAACACAAGGGAATGGAAAGGTGACTATACCATGCAAACACTAAAGAAAACCAACTGAGCTACTCTAATAACAGATAAGTAGACATGAAGACTAAATTTATTAGACATAAAGAGGGAAATACTTCATAATTTCAACACTACAAAGAACCAGAGTTTTAATACTCTAAAATATATATATGCCATTACTAAAAATGCCTCAAAATGTCATATTAAGCAAAAACTTGTCAGAGTTACAAGGAAAAAGAGACAATCCACAGCTATCCGTTTTAAACATACATCTCTCAGAAACTGATAGAACAAACAAAGCATCAGAAAGGTTAAAAAAAAAAATAGTAAAGCTATGGAATATTCAAACAAGATCACCACGCTTGATCCAATAAACATTTATAGGCATTGAGGAGCTAAAGAACACACATTCATATTAAATATACATAGAACATCTGTAAAAACTGACCATATGCTGCAACATAAAACAAATCTCAAAGAATTCCAAAGAACTAAATCATATCAACGTATGTAACCACATGCAACAAACCCAGAAATCATTAATAAAAAAATGATAAAATTTCCATATGCTTGGAAACTAAAAAGTGTGTTTCTCAACCTATGTATAAAGAATAAATAACACTGGAAATTAAAAAATATTTGGAACTGAATAAATATGAATATACTATATATTAGAACTATGACGGGGGGAAATTTATGCCCTTAAATGCATATATTAGCATTAAAAAATGAAAACTGATGAAGCAGGCATTCATCTCAAAACTCAGGGAAAGAATAGCAAAATACAGCAAAAGAAAGTAAAAGGGAATAATAAAGACAAGATCAGAAGTTACTCACACTCAAAAACAAGCCAAAGAACAATAGTACACAAAATGTGGTCCTCAAGAAGACTCTAGAGTCAAAAGGTCAAACTATTTCCGTAACAATACTTTTATGCCATATTGATATTTAAAACAATGGTGCAAAAGGAAGAAAGTGGGTGTAAGTGCGAGAGCCTTGGCATGAATCAAGGAACCAAACTCCACAGGGAATCACTGTATTATTGATTACCAGACTAGCACTTTAAAAAAAAAGTCATTTCACTTAAGAATGTCCTCGTTGAAATAGTAAAAATTACTCAGTTAAATATTCTGGGACAAAATGAGAAAATAATAAATATATCTGTTGCCAATCAAAGTAAGATAAAAGCACTCTGTGATTGAGTTGCTTGCTGATCTATGCAGTTTTCATGGAACACCATTTCTAATTGAAAGAACAACTGGTAGACAAACTGCTTATCCAGGGTTGGGTATCTGGCAGACATTTGCTCAAAAATGAACACAGTGAGCCTGGAAAACAACTGACAGCATTTGTTGCCAATGGTTAAACTTGACTTTTCAAGCAAGAATTAGGAATTTGGCAAACTTTTATCTGTCTTGAGTTTGACAGGATCCCAATACTTAACTTCTGATGAGATTGCTGGTGATTTCGACGAATGTGGTTTTTCATATCATATAATGAAATATGTCAATATTTAGGGATGTACATAACTCAATGCATGTATACTTCCCAAATGACCAAAGCATGTTACAAAATTATGCAGGACAGACTAATAAACTCTAATGTACCAGAATAAGAAAAATCTATTTAGGGGTACGTAGGTGGCTCAGTCGTTAAGTGTCTGCCTTCAGCTCAGGTCATGATCCCAGCGTTCTGGGATCGAGCCCTTCATCAGGCTCCCGGCTCAGTGGGAAGCCTGCTTCTCCCTCTCCCACTCTCCCTGCTTGTGTTCCCTCTCTCGCTGCCTCTCTCTCTGTCAAATAAATAAATAAAATCTTTAAAAAAGAAAAAAAAGAAAAAAAAAGAAAAATCTATTGATATTGTTTCAGATTCCATACTGCAAATAACCTTTAGAAAAAACACTTGTTGAGATCCTCTGTACTATCAAAGACGATTATTGTACAACAATCTGAAAGGCTATTAAATTCCATATCTGAGCAAAACTGGATTTTGTTCTATTTCAACCAAAACATATTACACTAGATTGAATTCAGAAGTAGATATGAGGGGGTGCCTGGGTGGCACAGCGGTTAGGCGTCTGCCTTCGGCTCGGGGCGTGATCCCGGCGTTGTAGGATCGAGCCCCACATCGGGCTCTTCTGCTATGAGCCTGCTTCTTCCTCTCCCACTCCCCCTGCTTGTGTTCCCTCTCTCGCTGGCTGTCTCTATCTCTGTCGAATGAATAAATAAATAATATCTTTAAAAAAAAAAAAAGAAGTAGATATGAGAATACAGCTGTTTTCTATTAAGTCAGACATGTGAAAGAAATTTGCAAAATTACTAAACAATGCTATTCCATTCTCATTAAATCTGTTCTAAAAGGTATAGTTATTTTTCCTTTAAACAATGTTATTTACATTAACATGCAATGGGTTTATTATTGTTCATTCTAAATAAACTGATAAATACTTTAAAAATTTTCTCAGTCTTAATTTTAAAACTTAGGAAAACTTACAACTATATCAATATATATAACCCATATAGGGGCACCTGGGTGGCACAGTAGTTGGGCATCTGCCTTCAGCTCAGGGCGTGATCCCAGCGTTATGGGATCGAGCCCCACATCAGGCTCTTCCCCTATGAGCCTGCTTCTTCCTCTCCCACGCCCCCTGCTTGTGTTCCCTCTCTCGCTGGCTGTCTCTGTCAAATAAATAAATAAAATCTTAAAAAAAAAATATATATATATATATAACCCATATAAAGTTCTCCAGAGTTCTCAATAATTTTTAAGTATAATGGGGTTCTGAGAACAAAAAGTTTTAGAAATGCTGCCACTGTGAAAATCAAAGTCAAAAATTGATTCTTTGAGGGGCGCCTGGGTGGCACAGCAGTTAAGTGTCTGCCTTCGGCTCAGGGCGTGATCCCAGCATTCTGGGATTGAGCCCCACATCAGGCTCCTCCACTATGAGGCTGCTTCTTCCTCTCCCACTCCCCCTGCTTGTGTTCCCTCTCTCACTGGCTGTCACTATCTCTGTCAAATAAATAAAAATCTTAAAAAAAAAATTTGATTCTTTGAAAAGACAAAAAAAAAAGATAAACAACTGGTAAGAATGATCAAAAACATTTTAAAAGAGAAGGCATAAATAAACTATGTTAAAAATAAAAAAGAAAATATCACCATAGATCCTGAGGACATTAGAAAGATAAGATTATTTCATGAACTTTATGCCAGTAAATTTGAAAATTTAGTAAATGCTAAAAAGCACAATTTACCAAAATAGGCAACTCATAAAATATATGTTATAAATTGTCCTATAACCAATAAAGAAATGAGTTAGTAAACAAAAGCCTTCTCACAAAGAAAACTTCAGACCCAGATAGCTTTTCTAAAGAAGTATACCAATCATTTAAGAAACAGGAGCTCTATCATACAAATTATTCCAGATCAGGAAAAGTAGGAAAATTCTCCAATTCATTTTATAAAACCAACATAACCTCAAAATAAAACCCAGACAAACGCATTACAAGAAGGGAAAATTAAAGATCAATTACACTCAAGAACAAAGACATAAAAATCTTGATCAAAATTTTAACAAACTGAATACAGCAATTTTTTAAGAGACCATGATCAAACCAAACCAAACCAAAGACCATCACCAAGTGGGTCATGAAAAAGTAGGTTAATTATAAGAATGCAAGATGGATTTCACATTAAAAAGTAAATCAATGTAATTCACCAAATTAACATATTAAAAAAAATTTATGATCATCTCATTAGATGCAATAAAAGTATTTAATAAAGTTTAACATTGATTCACAATATAAACTCTTACTTAGCACAACAGAAACAGAAGGGAACTTCCTTAAACTAATAAAAGGCATCTACAAAAAACTACAGCAAACATCATACTTATTAATGGTCAAAGAGTGAAAGCTTTCCCTTTGTGATCAGGAACAAGATAAAGATGTCCTCTATCACCACTTCTATTCGGGAATGTAGTGGAGATCCTAGCCAGAGAAGTAAGGCAAGAGAAAGAAATAAAAGGTGTAAGGATTGGCAAGAAAGAAACAAAACTCATTATTCCAAATATGTTCGTGAATATAGAAAACAGAAGGTATCTACAGAAAAACTGTTAGAAATAAGAGTTGAACAAGACTGAAATTCAGTATCAATTGCACTTCCATGTAAACAGCAAATGCAGTTTGAAAATAAAACTTCATTTGAAAAACAAAGACTCTTAAAATAGCCTCATAAGATACGAAGTGCCTAGAAATAAGTCCAATGAGAGATGCACAAATCCTCTGCAGGGAAAATCATAAAACTCCACTGAAAGATATTTACATGATTAAATAAATGAAAATATATGCAACGATCATGATTTGACAGACTCAATACTGTGAAGATATAAATTCTCCCCAAATTAATTTAGAGTCAAGATAATCTCAATGAAAATCACAACAGCATTATGTTGGACATGCTGATTCGTAAGCATATATGGAAATGCAAAGGACCAACAGCCAAGATATTCTTGAAAAACATAAGAAATAAAGAACTTCTCTAACATATATCAAGATTTATAAGACTATGACAAGGGTGAAAAGATAGCAGAATTTTTATAAAAACAGACCAAAGAGATAGAATAGAGATCAGACAGAGACTCAAATATATATGGACACTTGATAAATGATATAGGTGGCACGACAAAACAGAGAAAAGTTATTGTTTTGTTTTTACAATAGATAATGTTGAAACAGAAATCTATCTATATGCAAACAAATGAAACTGAACCCATTCCTCACACCATTCACAAAAATAAATTTCACCTAGCTGGTAATCAAATTCAAAGTAATAACCACATGAATTATTTCAGAGTGAAAAAGAAATGTATTGATTATATATTCCTAGTGGGATATATCTTAAGAACAAACATCTTATTGTTAGTGGCAATCTGGTATTGTTATACTGAAATTATATACGTCTTAGTATAAAGCAAATAAACAACCATAATAATGTCATTAAGGTAGCAAGCATTTCAGAATAAGACAGAAAAGATAGTACATAAAATCAAAGCTAAGTAAAAAATCTCTCCTGAAGGGAAATATCACTAATTCAACACTTTAATTCTTTTTCTAAAAAACGTGTTTACTAGTTCTGTCCACCAAAAATTCCTAGAAACAATGAAAACCCAGTAATAATGAATGCCAAACATCCGAACTGTGGTCTCTAAATATCAATTCCCATTCAAAAAGTGCTGCTTGACAAAACAGCCAAGGCAGAATAGTTCTGGGGCAGAAAATATAGTCAGCCTGATAGCTCTCTCAAATCTTGAAAGAAAAGAAGCACGCAAGAATACTTGAATCATGTCAGACGGACACAGCAGCTAAATAAACAGGCTCTCACTGACCAAAGCGGAGATAACCTGAAGTATTAAAAAGAATGGCTGCAATGGACACATTAAAAATATAAAAACGTGTATGTTTAGATGACAATAATAAAAAAAAATCACTGGTCACCTTCAGAGATTGCTAGAGGCCAACCTGTTACTCTGAAAACTGGAAGAGGTTAGAAACCAGCCTTTAATCATGATTTTTACATAGGGACTCTCTATCTCAGGATAACCAAATACTTGATGAAAGGAAGTTTTTCTTTTTTTTAAAAGAAGTACAGCTAATAAATATAGGAGGAACTATAAAATTAAAAATTCATCATTCTGTGATCCCAATATGAAATAACAGAGCTGGTCAACAAGGATCAATGACTGCTAAAACCATTAAGTGAAAAGCTGATGGAGAACTTTATAATAAATTCATCAGGGAGGTATCAACTGTGCCCCTCGATCAAACTTTTTTTTTTTTCTCTTAGGTAGACTTCACGCCCAACTTAGGGCTCGAACTCATGAACAAGAGTTGCATGCTCTACTGACTGAGCCAGCCAGACACCCCATCCCACCGGTCAATCTTAACATTACTAAAAACGGAACAACGAAAATGTTCCTCCTGATGTGATACAATAGGCAATACACAGCACCATCAATAAAATATTCTTTTCTAAGTGGAACCTGACGCAGGGCTTCAACTCACGATCCTGAGATCATGGCCTGAGCTGAGATCAAGAGTCAGACAATTAACCGACTGAGCCACCCAGGTGCCCCTCAATGAAATATTCTTAACACAAAACTGAAACTAACTCTAATCAAACCTCTCTACCTAATTATCAGTTTACAGGAAATAAGAGATGAAATGTAAGAACATGTTAAAGGACCAAGAGGATACAATTAGCCAAATCCAGAATGTAAGAAACTCTACAAAATATATGACCCAGTTTCTTCAACAAATAAATGGAGAATAAAAAAGATAAACTGATACAGATTCAAAGAGACTTAAGACACATATCAACCAATGCAACATGTGGATCTTGTCTGGATTCTGCAGCAAGCAATCATTTAAGCATTTGGGTGTTTTTAAGATAATCAGTGAAAACTGAAGACAGCCTGGGTATAATAAGACATTAAGAAATTTTGGTTAATCTTATTGGGTAGAATAACGCTGCTTCTCTGCTAGAGATGCATATGAAGTATTTACCAAGGAAAGTACATGATGCCTGGAATTTGCTTTGAAATACTCCACACTTATTCATAAATTATATGTGCAATTACAAATTAAAATAAATAAATAAGAAAGCAGGCGGGTGAGTATGTGGGTGAATGGATGAATGGATAGAACTTCTTCAGGGAGGGGAAACAATTCTCGGTGAATTGATTCAAATTAAATATGAAAGCAAAACAATGAAGCTTTTAGATCATATAGAAGAATACCCTCATGTTCTCAGAGGGCAGAATTTACTAAACAAAACTTCAAAATCACTAAACAAAAATGTGTTATCCTGTACATAACTCTATATAAGATTTTGTCTACTTCACACTATTTTAAAGGTACTTACTGCTGGTAAAAGAGACTGCATATTTTGATTAGAATCTGCTATCGTGGCAAGGTAGACCAAATTCGTATGCAACATCTGCTGATACCTATTAAAACAAAAAAACAAGTATCAATATTAAAAATAATTTTCTTCCTATCTGCTTAAAAACAAATAGCATTCTAATTCTTTCTCGAGTTTAATAAAAGATTTATGTTACCTGAACATCAATAGCACTTCAATTTTTTCCTAGTTCCTCTGCAAAATAATTCCAAATAATAAATACATTCAAAGATAATGACACACACAGAGCTCTTGCCATGTGCTAGCTATTGCTATAGTTGTTTCATATACTCATATATTTCAGTCAATCCTCAAACCCACAATATGAGGTAAAAGTGCTTATTTTCTCCATCTTACAGATGAGGCACCTGAGGTTTAGAAAGGTTAATAACATGTATAATATTTGCACAGCTCAGGAAATGGAATTCCTGAGACATGTACTGGCTCTACACATAGTACATGTGTTTTCTTAAAAGAGATCTAGAATGAAGGAATTCAACAAAACTGACATGTTTATTCCCTTCCCCCTGCCATTTTCATATTGCCAAAAACCTCAAATCCAAGTCCAGGCAACAGGCTCTGCTGAAAATGTCAAGAAGGAGGCAGGAATCACACAACTTTTCTTTCTCCAGCAGCACTGACCAACAATTTACGCCTGCTGCAGTTGTACTGCCCATCTGTTAGGGCTCAGCATGTACAGAAGACAATGAAGAGGTGTCTTCAGTTACAAATATATGTATGTATAGGCATACGTGTGTGTGTGTGTGTGTACGTATACATATATACATACATATATATATACACACACACACACACACGAGACAGAAAATAACGGCACTAATAACATTAAGAATTAACTTTATAAAACAAAGCAAATTCTCACTAGTGCAATGAAGTGGTTAAACATGTTCACTGTGATCTTACGATTTAGTTTTGCTAACTCTCTGCAAATTGGTAGTGATCCAGTTACTAGCGTTTGTAAACCCTCCAAATACAAACTTATAAATCCTACACCAAATTGTTAGGCTGTTTTAGAATTTTGTTTACCTAGAAACATTAAATACAAATTAAAATAATGAAAATTAAAGAACTTTATTCAGCTAAATAAAGTCTTCTAACACAGATCCCAGATGAAATCGTTTTCTACACACCATGTAAGGAATCCTAGGAAATCTTTTGCTGCATTATTTTTTTCTATTAGAACTGGTTTTACTACTTTTTTCTTATTAGAAGAAAAAAAAATAACCTTACTTCTCACTGACCTTCAATTTTCCTAACAAGTTTAGGCTCTTTTTATTTTTTACAGATTTATTAGAGGTATAACCAATATACAAACACCCACACATATTTAAATTGTACAATTTGATGAGAAGACCTTTGACACCATCACCACCATCAAGGTAACAGACATAACCAACACTTCATAAAATTTCTTTGTTTCCTTTTGGTTTTGTTTCTGTTGTTTATAAACAAGTTTAATTTGCAGCAACATGGATGGGACTGGAGGAGATAATGCTAAGTGAAATAAGTCAAGCAGAGAAAGACAATTATCATATGGTTTCACTCATTTATGGAACATAAGAAATAGGAAGATCAGTAGAAGAAAGGGAAGAAGGAAGGGGGGGTAAACAGAAGGGGGAATGAACCATGAGAGACTATGGACTCTGGGAAACAAACTGAGGGCTTTAGAGGGGAGAGGGGTGCGGGATTGGGATAGGCCAGTGATGGGTATTAAGGAGGGCACGTATTGCATGGTGCACTGGGTGTTATACGCAAGTAATGAATCATGGAACATTACATCAAAAACTAGGGAGGTACTGTATGGTGACTAGCATAATAAAAAATTAATGTAAAAAAAAGATTAGATGTGACGATACATAAAAAAATAAAAATAAAAAAATAAAAAATAAAAACAAGTTTAGGTTCTTAATGCTCCTCCTCACATATTACACTGTTTTGCTCAATCAGACACGATACAATGTTTGTTACAGTGATCCTTAGAAAAAAGAGAACCAGGATTTATTATATTGTACTGAATTATTCATAATGCTTAATTATGTTGTCAAAATTCTTAAAACAGCACTAACAGGAAACACTAGCTGGAACTCTTTCATTATTCTGCAAAAATCTTGAATGGAATTTAAGATATAGGGTTCCAAAATCTTGCCATTTTTTAAAACCAACCAGCCATTTTTAATTAGAACATATAACCCAGGGGCGCCTGGGTTGGTCAGTCGGTTAAGCGTCTGCCTTTGGTTCAGGTCATGATCCATGGGATCTAGCCCCCCCAGCCATCGCATCAGGCTGCTTCTCCCTCAACCTGTCTCTCCCCCTGCTTGTGCTCTCTTTCTCCCTGACAAATAAATAAAATCTTTATTAAAAAAAAAAACAAACACCAACATATAACCCATTTCAAAGTCTATTTCTTGAAGTTTTCTTTTCTTCTCTGAGTATTAATACGGCTTTAATATATGTAGATATGAGGTTTGCTGACCACCCTGCAAAAATAAAAATAACAAACCTTACTAAGAGACTATGGCTTCCTCATGATCCTTTAAGAAAAAATTTTAGTCATGCTGATTAGTACTTAACTAGTCCACATTAGAATACTGTTAAATCTAACTGCCACACTCTTTCGACCTCATTTGTAAAATAATGGGAATTGAAGTAGATCTCCAAAGTCCCTTGTGGTTCTAAATATCTATAAATACAGCATCTTTTATGGAGTACTTTGATTTTAAGACATTTCCCCAATCTAAATCTAACTTTTAATTTTTGAAATTTTAAACTTACAGTTTTAAGAATAGTATGAAGAATTCCCAAATATCTTTCTCCCACACTCCCCAATTGTCAGAATTTCACATTTGTCTTACTCCATCTCTAAACACACACACACACACACACACACACACACACACCCCTATCAAAATCTTTTGAGTCAGTTACAGACATAATATCCCACTATTCCTAACACTTCAGTGTCCACTTCCTGAAAACAAGGAAATTCCCATATACAACCACAATATAACAAATATTGATACAATATTACCATGTAATCCACAAACCCCTTCAAATTACTCCAATTGTCCCAACAGCCCCAAATCTTTTACCTAATGTATCTTATCTAACTTTAGTAGGTTTTCTTTTTTGTACATTGCGTTATATTTACAGCATTCATTAAAAAAGCTTTCCTAAAATCATTCAAAACTCAAAGATGAACATTAATGAAAATGTAGTATAAATTCATATTCTTTTACAAGTATGTGTATACATCACCTAAAAAGCAATAAGCAAACATTCCAGAAGAATCTGGCTTCAGCTGACTCTACTGAAACGATAATAAAAAGTAGATTCTTCTACAAATATTAAAAAAATATTTTTCTGAGAAAGTTTATTCTGTATATACTTTTACTTTTTTAAGGTACATGTTTATTATCTCTAAAACAGTCTACATTAACAAAAGAAAACTGAGTATAATGACAAGGACAGATATACACATAGTCAACATTTTACATCTGATGATGGTAACTTCCTAATAAATACTGGCAGATATTTCAAAACACCCATAATTATTAACCTAAAAATGAGAGGCAGTACCACTTCCCAAAGATTCCACTAAGAACCACCATATCAATTATCTGGAGTAAGGTCAAATAACCACTATTAAATTTATTGATACAATTAAAAAATGAACCCAAAAAAGTCAGATCTCATTTTTAACAATAAACCTTTACCAAGATACTATGAAGATTATAAGACAACAGAAATACAATTTACAGAATAAAAGTTATCTTCCAAACTAGAGATTAAAAACTACATTCTTTTATATAATGATTAATACAAATTTTTTTGCATGAAAACCACTTCCAGGACTCTCTGAAGTAGCTACACTCATGATGAAATACAAAAAATAAGGGTTGATTTAAGTAAGTACCTGCTGATTTAGAAAACACTCAAATCAAACACTACAACAGAACAATACTTTCTCACACGCTACCAGAATTTAAAGGGAAGAGGATCTGTGCATATGAACCCCACAAGCAATTTACTAACTTTCTTGAGCATAACAGAAGTGTGTGCACATGTATGTAGATAAAGATACAGCAATATACAGAGATGTTACCAGTGAAAAATCTTCAGGTGGTGAAAATACAGTGGTTGTTATCTTATTTTTACATTATCTATGTTTTTTAATTTTCTACAATTCATATACTACTTTCATAAAAATAAAATTATTTTATATTAAAAAAATATTGTTTTAGGCGAAGTTATCACATCTTAAGGAATTGTTTAATTAAAATTGAACTATCAATTCCCGGATGCCTGTCATTTATTGAGGTTCCTCTTCATTTTCCTTTTCCTTCTCCCAATGCAAGAAACAAGGACATTTAAGGTTGAGAGGAGGAATTTTTTTCTCTTTACTCACAAACCAACACTAACAACTTGAAAAAGAAAGAATATCTAAAGAACTCTAAGAATGAAATTAAATCCATCAGGAAGAGCAAAATATTAAGACTCCATCTAAAGCAATTTAAGCCCCATCTGCACCAAATACGTGAGAAAATGAAGTCTATTCCACTATGCAGAAAAGGGGGAAATAATCATATTATACACAAAAAATCTAAGAATATAAAGAATAAAACAGTATAAACTGTTGCTGACTCAAGTTGAAAAGGTTGATTGTAGATCTGAACACGTCCTATCCATGCCATGTACTGCTGGGTCCTTTAAGAAACTGAACCACCCCTATGCCACAAAATCCCTTGGCTCTACCTGGCAGTTTAAAACGCCATAGGTGAAAATAAGTATTCTAATCAGAGCCTGTCAACTTTTATTACCCCATGGCTGATCTGAGGCAGTGATCTTCTTACCACTGATGATTATCCATAGTTAAACTAAGCTAATTAATTTTTTAAAGAATATTTTGAAATATAAACAGACATGGCTCATTGAAGAAACAAATGACTAGAAAATAAAATATCCTAGTACTCCTAAGTTCCTAACTCTAAAAAAAGAACCAGGGCTTGAAGAAATGGGTAATTCCAAACTGGGGCAGGAAAAAGAACAAGATGAGCCTAGAACATTTTGTGGTATTAAGAACATAAGAAAATGCTCAAAAAATAATGGATACAAAAAAGCCAGCTTGAGGGGCTCCAGTGATCAACATCGGGGACAACTTAAGAAAGAAAACAGAATAACATTATAACCTTAAGAATACAGTAAGAATCCATAAATCCATTCAGATATAAATAGATGAATGAGTGAATGGGGGCAGGAAATGAGAAATGGTTTCCTTAGAGTAGGATTTCAAATAAATGTAGAAAGAATGATTGATTTAGTCACCATTTGGCAACCACCACAGTAATAACTGTTTCAATTAAGAATCATTGGATGATGGATGCTAAAATAAATGCTAAAAAAAAAAAAAGGAAAAAAGAAAGTAAAGAAGGAACAACATACGTGTGTCTCAAGGTATCTGCCCAACAAAATGCATATGAATTAAAAAGAGAAAAATAGTAACTTTACAGTGGAGAAACTGGCA
Source organism: Ailuropoda melanoleuca (assembly GCF_002007445.2). NCBI lineage: Eukaryota > Metazoa > Chordata > Mammalia > Carnivora > Ursidae > Ailuropoda > Ailuropoda melanoleuca. The sequence continues at coordinate 62,603,538 of NC_048231.1, forward strand.
GGCCTCACCTCAACTAAGTGATTAAGATTCGCACAAATACTGGGACAAATCACTATCATACAGCTACTGGAGAATGCACTGAGAAGGACACACCACCATATTTGTGATGCTCCTGCCAAAAGAGCACAACACGAATCTAATCAAGGGGAAACACCAAGCCCAAAATGAGGGACATTCCACAAAATAACTGCTACGTATTCTTCAACAGCACCAACAACGTGAAAGATAACAGACTGAAGGATGGTTTCAGGTCAAAGGTATACTCAAGGCATGTGACAAATAAATGCAACATCCAACCCTGCACTGGGTTCTAAACCTGAAAAAAATACATTAATGGGACAATTGGCAAAATTTTAAACAGGTCTGAAGATTATAGTATTGCATTCTTAAGTTTATCAATTATGCTCTGATTATTTAAGAATCTGTGCCTGTTTTATGAAATACACACTGAGGTAACTAAAGGTAAGAGAGAATCACGTCTGCAACTTATTCTCAAATGTTTCAGAGAAACAATATGGAGAAAAATGAATGATACGGAGAAAAATCAAACTGAAGGACATATGGAATTTCTTGTCTTTAAAATTTTTTTGTAAGAATGAAATTATTTCAAATTAAAAAGTTTTAGAGAAAGATACCACTTTTCACCAACCAGGTGTGCAAAAATTTTTGAAGGACAACTAATATTCAATGCTGGCAGAGGATGCTGAAAACCAAGGCTCTGAAATCTGGCTGAGAGAAAGCAAACCAATATAATCCTTTTGCAGGGTAATTTGGCAATTTAGCATGGTCTTTGACCCAGTCGTTCCATTTATAAAATTCTAACCTATTAAAAAACATTTATCTAAATGTGTTTATGTAGGGGCGCCTGGGTGACGCAGTCGTTAAGTGTCTGCCTTCAGCTCAGGGTGTGATCCCGGCATTCTGGGATCAAGCCCCACATCAGGCTTCTCCGCTAGGAGCCTGCTTCTTCCTCTCCCACTCCCCTGCTTGTGTTCCCTCTCTCACTGGCTGTCTCTCTCTGTCAAATAAATAAATAAAATTTAATAAATAAATAAATGTGTTTATGTAGATATGAGTGCATGTGTAAATGCACGAAGAAATATTTAGAAAGATAGGTACTAAACCATTAAAAGTAGTTACCCCTGTAGAGAGGAAAGAAGTCTAAGAGTGGAAAGTGAAATGTGACTTGCTTTTATCTCTACCAAATTTTGTACTTTATGATTTTCTTTTTACAGTGACCCTACATGACTTTTTCATTTCAAAAATGATATTAAACAAAGAGGAAAAAGACAAAGTAACCAAGAGAGACTCAAAATCAGATTGAGGGAGAACCAAGTGATAGCAAAAGTCCAGCATAGCAGGAAAGCGCATGCAAAGGCAAGACCCAGAGTTGTTGGAAAAGTCTACTTGAGGACAGACCAGTGAGATCTCTAGGAGAGACAGATGTATCACAAAACAATGGTGAGAATAAAATATTTTAGAGCTGCACTGTCCAATAAAGTAGCCACTAGGTAAAATGAAACGCGGCTAGTTCAAAATGATGTGTTATGAGAGTAAGATTCACAAGTGATTTCAAAGACTAAGTATGAAACAAAAGAATATAAACTATCTCATTAATATATTTATACTGATTATGTATTAAAGTGATATTATTTTGGAAATAATGGCTTAAGTGAAATATATTATAATATTGATTTCTCCTGTCTCCTTCTACTTATTTAATGTGTCTATCAGCAACTGTAAAATTATATATATGGCTTACAATATATTTCTACTGGACAGTGCTAGAGACTTTTGATAAAACATTCAACTTGTTCCACTACATTGGATTCTATTAAGGACAGCATTTACTTCTGACACATCACTTCAAAATAACAAGTTTGGTTCTTATGAATGATAACCAATTCTCTATTTATTAGACAGAAGCTTTGCTTTCTCTACCACATATATGGATGTAACTAAATATCCTATATATGTGACAATCTAACTTTTCCACAAATCAAGACTACAAAAAAATTTGAAGTCATTATTTTACAATGTAGGATAAGCATTAAAAAAAGAAGAAAAAGATACTCACTGCATCCCAAAGAACAAATTTTTCTTTTATAAAAATCAGAAAAAGTCACACACAAAATTGTACACTAATGTTCACAGAGGTATTCATTAAAGCCAAGAAATGAAAACCCAAATGTCATTACTGATAAATAAAACATGATATAACCATACAATGAAAAATTATTCAGCAATAGAAAGGAAGTATTGATATATGTTTCAACACTGATGAACCTTGAAAAATATTATGCTAAGGAAAAGAACTCAGTCAAAAAAGACCCCATATTATATGAAGTCATTTACATAAAATGTCCATAACAGGCCAATCTACACAGACAGAAAGCTGATTAGCAGTTGTCAGGGGGTGAGGGATTAGGAGTTGGGAATGGTAAATTACTGCTAACGAGTACAGGATTCCTTTGGAGATGATGAAAATGTTTTAAAATGGACTGAAGTGATGATAACACAACTCTATGAATATAAAAGCTTTGAATTGTACATTTTAAAATGGGTGAATTGCATGGTATGTGAATTATATCTCAATAAACCTATTATTAAAAAGAGTAAAAAATTAACCACACAGAAAAATGAACAGAAAAAATTTTTTCGTATCATTCTTACTGAGAACACTCTGAGGTCTTTCCTTTATTCTGATAGTCCATTATACACTGAATAAGATGGTTATTTTCATCCAACATCTGAAATAAAATTAGAAAAAGTTTATTGTAAATCTAGTGCATCATGTAAAATTTTTAAACATCCTTCAGATTTCTAGAAATGTACACTCATATAGGAACTGAATCTATTCCAGTCTTTTAAGTCTTATTCTACACCTCTGCAATATGTTTAATCAACAATTTTCAAATAACTCTATTCCAATAATTCTCCCTCTGAATTATTACCTGAAGCCCAGGAGGGTTTTCTTTTGTATGCAAACATTTTATTACCTCTACTACCTGTAATAGAGGCTTTAGCCCGTTAAGACTAAAAGGTAAGGGTCCAAGCTGACTTTGCATCATTTTTACACTTTGCAGTAGTAAAGAAAAATTCTGTCCTTACCCACAATGAACACATGAAAATGTAAGCCCATGAAGCTTGAGACAGATGCTAGTTTCCAAGTGCCACACAGTATGGTTCTGTGATTCTCCAAATATGGAATAATCAAACACGGTAATTTCTAAACATGTATATTTGTTGCAGACTTTATGAGCTTACCTTATAATTAAGTTGTTCCAAGTGTTTAAAAACAAAAAGCCTATCAATTTATCACTCTATTGTCTTACAGCAATTTAAAGCAATATTGGCTTTATGGGTTAAATAACGCATCTAAGCAAGGTTGCACTGAGGAAAGAGTACTGACGTAGCAATGAAAAGACCAGTTACATTGAGTGCCAGCTTCGCAATCCTGTGCAGATCAGGGATTTGATTACGATTATGATTTCAGGGGCTCAGACTTATCTTAAGGTCAAGGGACAGAAGTAGATGTTCCTCCTGACCTTGCTCCACCTTTCCAAGACTGAATAAAGTATAAGACAATAATCACTCTATCTCATTAATTTAGTTAGTGTAACTCTTTTAAAAAACAAAAATCCATTTAATCTTAATTGTGACTTCTTCCCACACAGGAATCACCATCTTCACTTGCTAGGAAATATATATATATATTGACATGATCTTCCAAAAAGTGCAGTTATATCCTAAATAGAATCATTGGATGCCAAAAAAATATGTCTTTAAAATCCATTAGTCCAAGCTAATGATTTCACAACATACCTCCTCAATTACTCAAGCTAACAAACTTCACTGTTGAATATGTCTCATTTCTAACATCAATCTCTCACACTGCAGAGTAAGGCACTTAATTTGGAATCCATTTTCTCTTCTCATCTGAGAATGAAAACTAATTGATCTGTAGCTTCTGAATTAATCATTCATAATAAATATCTTAGCATGTATGTAAGAAAAACTCTTTTCGGAAGCCAACCAACCAACCTCAGGGCTCTTCTACAGTCCAAACATAAAAATAAAAAGTGAATCCCTCCAGAAACTCGTCTTTCGTGTACGTACTTGGAGCTATTTGCCAGGCTGCAGACTTAGCCCAATGCACTACATGAAAGCAGTGCATTTCCAGGCACCGACAAGCCTGTTTATTCATAAAATAAAGCAACAGTTGGGCAAATGTCAAATGCCACGCTACAAAGAACCTGACAGTAAACAGAAACCCATTAACATATTCTGCTGGGCATACAGTAGTGTCCTGCGTGGTACAAAAAGTTGACTTTTCTTCAATTTTCATCTTCACCCCAGTGTATACAACAAAACCGAAATATTTAAGGTAAACTGCTCAATTTAGCAAGTAACTTTTCAAAGTCTGGCTAAAGTTCAGATTACTGCCTTGCTCATAGGCAACAAGGGATAGCGGACAATGAAGAAGCTTTGTGTCCCTAACTGGCAGTAACACAGCAGCGACAGAGGCACTACCCTCTGAAAGGGACACACCTCCCAAGTATTTATCACGATTTCTGCAATAAGTCACGATTATCAGCTTGTCTCCACCACTAGACTCCAAGTTCCATGAAGGCAGGGACCACGGCTCACCACTGTTGCCTGAGCACCCAGAGCAAGCGCTCCATGAGTACTTGCTGCAGATGTACACGGACAGGGGGTGAATCCAGAAGGGAGAAGGGAACTCCGAGGGTAACCCCGAAGTCCATAGGGTCCTCCTTCGCCCGCCCCTCAGGCTCTAGCACCGTCCCCCCAAGTTCTCCCGGGAGCTCCCCAAGTCGGCAGAAGCGCGCAGCGCGGGGGAGGGCGGCGATCCGCGCTCCGACTTCCCCTCGGCCTCCCGCGACCCGAGGTCGGGTGTGCACGAAACAGCCGCGGCGCGCTGGGCGGGGCGACGCCAAAGTAACTCCGGAGCGACGCGCGGGGCCGCGGGGGGCGCCGGCTCCGACAAACAGCCCTTCCCCGCGCGGCCGCTGCCGCCGGGCGCACGCGCCCCGCCGCCCGAACGCCGCCCCATCCCTAGAGAAATCCGGCGGCGGTTACTTGGGCTTTTGTGCCTGTAGGAAAGAGCCCAAACGCGCAAAGGGCTCCGTGGGAGAACCGGTTCGCCGCCTTCCGCCACCCACTCAGGCACAGCCCGCGGCTCGGGTTCCCACACACCACCGCCTCCCAGCAGGCCCGCCTTCGCCCCCGGCCCGGCCGACTCCCGGGCCGGCCCCCGGTGGCGCTCCCAAGGGCAGGATGGGCCTGGCATCCCCGACCCGGCGAGGCTTCACCTTCTGAATCGCAGCGGGAGTGATCTCCCCCTTGCCTCGCTGCCTGGGAGCTGCGAACGCCACAGACATGTTGCCGCCGTCACCACTACGGGCAAGTCCCGAGCGCTCCGGGTGAACAGCAAAGTGGGGGAGAGACGCCGGCCTCTCGGGCCGAACCACCTCGGGAATGCGGGGAGGGGGGATGCTCCGGCGCCGAACGAAGAGCCGGCAGGCCTGGTCTACAGAAGTTACTCGGGCCCACAGAAGTCCTCTTTCGGCGCTTTACCGGGGAACCATAGCCCCGGCAGCACTGCCCTGTTCTTGGGACACCTCTCGTCCTTCCTCCTTTCCTGACCCGGCCCCCCTCCCTTTTGAGCTAGTGGTAGGGCCGCGCCCCAGTCCTCCCTCCGCTTCAGCGATTCAGGAAATGGTCCCGCCGCCGCGGGAGAAGGAGAGGCTGGGGCAGACCCTGTCACAGGAAATGCGAGCGCCCGAGCCGGCCCGCCCCTTTCGCGCGGGTGCAACTTGCCTCCCTCTCCTGAGCGCTGAAGCCTCCCTCCAAGTGCGCTTTGGCGCTCGGCTTTAGATCTGGTTCAGTTTTTCCAACTTCATCCTTACCCCGCCCCTCGGGAAGAAGTGGCCGCCCCGGGTTGTCCGGGCACTGCGGAGAGGGAAGGAGGGTCAGGACCCGCGAGTTCGTGCAAACCGGTGGAGCATCTGCCAAGACGAGAGGAGGTGGAAGGTGTAGGTGAACGCGGATTCGCTGGTTTAAACCTCTCGGCTACGCCCCAAAGGCGCACCTCACAGTCCACAAGTCTCGCACGCACACATAGGCGTGCTTAACTATCGGAAAGTAAGCCTGACCCCAAGTCGAGAAACGAAGGCTGTGTCCAGTACTCAGAAGCAGTCGGCCAGCTTGGCTAGAGAGCCACTGGAGAGTAGTTCGCCTTTTAGGACAAACCCTTGGCAGAAATGTGCGTCGATTTCGTCTGACATGGATCTTTGGGATTAAGTTTTGAGATCTAGCACCCTCGCACTTTTACAGTTACATACTTAATGCCTTGTAAATTAGGCCAGAGTTGCCAGGCTTCAAATCAGTGTGAGGAAAAAAAAACCACAAAGTTCTCGAATTATGGCAGGAACACGGGCAAATGTGGGTAATGTGTTGGCGTGGGGGGTGGGGGGCTTGAGGTTGTAAATATTATTCTGTAAATTTGGACATCCATGTAACACAAAGGAAATGTTTATGTAGAATGTCACCCAACAGTAATGAGGCTCAAAAATCAATTACTTCGTTTATATATAAAATAAACTGGAAAAATTAAGATAAAAATGAGTATTTTTAAAAATTTTTTCTTTCAAATAATATGCTCTTCGCATGCGGTCATAACTTTCATCCATTAAGGAAATGTGGGTGCATTTTGTGTGCTAGGCTTTACGCTAAACACCTAGGATACAACTGTGAATAAGGTGAGCATGGAACCTGCTCTCATGGAGTTTATATTCTGACAGGGCTGCCAGATTAGAAACAAACAAATATGTAAATATGTAAACTTCTAAGAAAGACTAGATGCCAACAAGGAACTGAGAGAATGATGGGCACTCATATGAGTTAAGGGTGGGAAGCCTTCTCTGTTAAACTGACATCTAAAGGATGGAAAGTCTTAAGCCATCCTAAGAATAAAGGGAAGAGAATTTATACTCCTACTAGTAGCAGTTCTTAGAATTCTTGTGTTTCACTACCCTAAGCCTTGGGGGGAAAAACTAAGTCTTGTCCACCATTAACACAGTATGTCCAACACCTGGCTTTTTTCATCATGTCTTGATGTTTATACAAAAGTACCTTGGGGCACCTGGCTGGCTCAGTGGGTGGAGCAGGTGACTCCATCTCAGGGTTGTGAGTTCCAGCCCCACATTGGGTATAGAGAGTACTTAAAAATAAAATCTTAAAAAAAGTATCTTAATTGTTAAGAGCAATATTTCAGTAGGAAAATGAAACATGATCCTACTGCTCCAATTGTGTCTGCTTAGAAGGTAGCACTGAATTTTTTTTTTTTTTCGATAGCACTGAAATCTTAACATGAGCCACTGGGAATAGTCGTCTCAATTTCTATATTCCAGTTGAAAAAAAAAAAAGTGTGCCAAGGAAGCTTCTATTCCAAGGAGGTACCCAAAGATAAGTACCTTCTTTGTTTAAATTATAGCTCCCCAGCATTAGGAAAAGAAATCAACTGAAAAGAGGTAACAGGTCAGCCCAACATGTTTATTCCTTCAAAGTAGCAGGTTAGGGCCTAGGGTACTAGGCATGAATAACCATAAATAACCACAGCCTTTTCTGTGTGCCATAAAAATACCATTATTTTCTGTGTCCATCATATGACATCAATAGGGGGGCATTGGAGTAAAGATCTAGCCAGAAATCAAATGATCTCCATAAGAAAAGAAACTTTAAAGGAACCCTATGTTACTCTCAAGCTTCCTTCCTGTCTTCATTTGACCCTTAGTTTTGGGGAGAGAGGAATCCCAAAGTATAGACTGAGTAGTAGCAGATTTGGGGGAAAAAGGAGAATAAAGAGTACCCAGCATTTAGTTAAGGAGAAAAAAGGGAATGAAGATGGGAAGTTGACCCAAATCTCAGAAATGACTCTAGGAACTTAAAAATGAGCTACCCAGGCAACAATTTCCCTAACCAGAAAATTAGTCCCATTATTTAGACTGGTGTTGGACTGAGATATTTGAAGAAGGAATTGAGGTCATATAACAACCAGGTAAAAGGTTTTTTAGAATAATCCTAATAGAACATATACAGTAGTTAGAATAAGTAAAATAATCTGCATGAATAATTCATTCTTGATTATTCACGTTAATGAATGAATGTAGACACATTTAACAAAAGTAAGAAAATTGTCCATGCTTGATTTTTCAAATGTTTTAGTTTTTTTATTTGTATTAGGTGAATTTGTTTGGATTCCTTAAATGTATTTCACAAAACTGATAAAGTGAAGAGCTCCAGGAATATGCTCAATATTTAGTAAAACTATAATGATGGCATTAAAAATTATCTTAATCCACGAAAAATATATCATACATGTATAGATAATTGAGATTACTTTCATATAAGCATTTCTTTAATATGTATTGTTTTATAATTAATTGACTATCCATACTATCAAATTTGCTGATATTTGAAGCCTCTGTGCTGCCATAAATTCCTTGAATACATGGGGAGGCATAGACCAAACCTGTCTGCTCATAATTGGGCTCAGAGCAAAACCCCTCAGGTAGTATCTTTCAAAATATTTCTGCTCACTGCCTCCATGGCATTTGATGAGTCATTTTGAGTTGTGGCTTCCACAGATTTCAAGACCATAAGGAGAACAGCATCATTATTCCAGGCAAAAACAAATCACCTTTCCCAATTCTCCCCCAAAGACTTTATTTTCAATACTCCAGAAGATTTCATTCAAAGTAGACTATAACAAAGTCTATCTGGGGCATTTCCATCTCTTCCTACAGTATCAAACATTGAATGAATTAAGGAGGAGCTGAATCAAATACATTTGGGGGTGTAATGTTATAAGAAAGTATTGCTTTTTTTAAAAAAGTTTCTGTGTGAAGCTGTATTCAATTTTAACTTACTGTGGCAAATGCACAGGTTTGGAGTTCCCAGTTCTTCTACCTTATGGCATGCTACTGGACAGGTCATTTCTGTATTTCATTCACTTTCCTAAAAAATAGCCACCCTATCTAAAAGGCTATTCAAAATAATAGCTTTTAATTATTTAGCATCTATTATGCATAGCCGCTAAGTGATTATCTTACATTAGACTCTTTAAAAAGTTTGTCCCAATTTTAATGGGTAAAATACGTAAAAATACATGGCATATTATAAATTACTAAAGAAGGATAAGATTTGAATTATCTAATAAAGAGAAAAAAATATACTTCAAGATAAGAAATGGTCCAAAGTAAGTGATATGCAGTATACCCTTAAGAAATTTTTGGTCTAGGGGCACCTGGGTGGCTTAATTGGTTAAGCGTCTGCCTTCGGCTCGGGTCCTGATCTCAGGGTCCTGGGATCAAGCCCCACATAGGGCTCCCTGCTCAGCAGGTAGCCTACTTCTCCCTCTCCCTCTGCTGCTCCCCCTGCTTATACTCTCTCTCTCTCCGTCAAATAAATAAAATCTTTAAAAAAATTTTTTTTCAGGCTAAAACAGAGATCAAATGGGATTTTTTTCCCATTTAGCATATTCTCTGACCTTCTATATGATATGTGGTTAAAATACAGAAATTATCCTGGCTTATCTGAGTGAGCCCAGTATAATTTACAAATATCCTTCAATAGGGAACAGTGAAATTAAAGAGTTAAAGAATCAGTGAGACGGCATTTTGAGAAAGACTTGACTGGCCATAGCTGGCTTTAAAGATGGCAGGGGGTCATGAGCCAAGGAATATGGACAGCCTGTGGAAGCTGGAAAAAGCAAGCAGATTCTCCCCCAGAGCCTCCAGAAGGAACACAGCCGGCTAACATTTTTAATTATAGCCCAGAGGGGCTCATTTTAGACATCTGACCTCTAAAAATTGAAGATAATGAATTTGTTGTTTTAAGCCATTAAGTTGGTCACAATTTGTTAAAACAGCAATAGGAAACTAATACAATGTTTTCTCCCATCTAACATTTATGGCTGAATTTTGGGTAATGTGCACTAAAATACTGGTAAGGTCAATACCTTACGAACTACTGTCCTTATATTAAAGTAATCTAGCAATCATATTTATTATATATTTTCTTTAAAAGAAAAATAATAGCATAATATTATGGTACAGTCCTGCAGACATCATGATTTTAGCCTTCTGGCCTCCGGAATTGTGAGAGAATAAATTTCTGTTATTTTAAACCACCACATTTGTGGTAATTATAGCAGCCCTAGGAAACTAAAACAGATGCCAAGAAACTTCAATGGAGAAAGAATTGTTTTGGAACAGCTAGATATCCATGTTTTTAAAAATCATCTTTGACCTTTTCCTAACATATACACAATAGTTAACTTGAAATAGATTGTAGACCTAAATTTTAAAAAGCAAAACTGTAAAACTTCTGTAAAAAAACAAATAGCAGAGAATCTTTATGACCCTGAGTAAAGCATATATTTCTTAAATATGACACAAAAGACAAGAAGCATAAAAGAAAAATTTAATAAATTTTCACTAAAATTAAAAACTCTGCTCTTCAAAGATATCATTAGAAAATGAAAACAGAAGCCATAATCTGAGAGAAAAGATATGAATTTATGAAACATTAAAATAAAGAATTTGTCTCTAGAATACATAAACCCTTACAACTCAATATGACAAACAACCCTATTAACAAAATGGACAAAAGATTTGGAGACATTTTAGAATGATGACATACAAGTGGCCAATGAACACATGAAAAGTTGCTCTCCATCATTAATCATCATGGAGATGCAAATTAAAGCCACATTGAGAAACCACCACATATCCACTAAAACAGCCAGAATTAAAAAGAGTGACATCATCACATTTTGGAAAGTATGTGGAACAAGTAGGAATATTCATATATTGCTAGTGGGAGTACAAATGATACAACCATTCTGAAAAACAACTAGTGATTATTATAAAGTTAAACATGCACTTATCATATGATCCAGCAATTGTATCCTTGGGTATTTATTCCTTACCCAAAAGAAATGAAAATGTATTGCCCACACAGACTCGTACATGAGTATTCATAGCATCTTTGATAAAAATAGTGTTAAGTTAGGGATGCCTGGGTAGCTCAGTCGGTTGAGCATCCAACTCTGATTTCAGGGTCGTGGGATCCAGCCTCGAGTCAGGCTCTGAACTCAGCGTGGAGTCTGCTTGAGATTCTGTCTCTCTCCTCCTCTGATCCCCCCACCAGCTCATGCTCTCTCGCTCTCTCTCTCACTCTAAGTAAATAAATAAAATCTTTAAAAAATAGTGTTAAGTTAGAAACAACCCAAATATTTGGGGCGCCTGGGTGGCGCAGTCATTAAGCATCTACCTTCGGCTCAGGGCGTGATCCCAGCATTCTGGGATCAAGCCCCACATTGGGCTCCTCCACTGGGAGCCTGCTTCTTCCTCTCCCACTCCCCCTGCTTGTGTTCCCTCTCTTGCTGGCTGGCTGTCTCTATCAAATGAATAAATAAAATCTTTAAAAAAAAAAAAAAGGGAAAAGAAACAACCCAAATATTCCACACAGGTGAATGGATAAATTATGACAAATTTATACAATTATACAATAGAATCCTACTCAAGAATAAAAAGGACTGAACTATTAATATATGCAACAAAATGACATGATATCTTCTTTATTTCTTTTCTAATTATCCGTTTTTGCTTTATGGAAATACAATTGATGTGTCCATCGACCTCCCTAAATTCACTTACTAATACTAGCAATTTATAATTTATTTTGGACTCTTTATTATGTACACAATTAGGTCATTTAAAAATAATATGATTTTCGGGGCGCCTGGGTGGCACGGCGGTTGGGCGTCTGCCTTCGGCTCAGGGCGTGATCCCGGCAGTGGATTTTATTAAATGCTTTTCTGCATCTACTGAGATAGGGTTTTTCCCTCTATTTCATGAGTCAGCAAACTTTTTCTACAAAGGACCAGACAGTATTCCAGGTTTTGCAGGCCAGCTGGGCTCCCTTGCAATTATACAACTCTGTCATTTTAATGAGAAAGCAATAATATAAAAGGATGGGCATAGCTGTTTTCTAGTAAAACTTTGCTTACAAAAAAAGGCACAGCAGCAGGCCAGATTTGGTTCCTGGGCAATAGTTTGATAACTCCTGTTTTATTCTGTTAATGTGGTAAATTACATTGATTGCTTCCTAGAATAACTCAACTCAGTTGTGATATACATGTAATGTACATTTTTTTGTATATTGCTAGTTTCTATTTATTAATATGTTACTTAGGATTTTTATATACATGTTCATGAGTGAAAATAGCCTGTAATTTTCCTTTCTTGTAGTATCTTCAGGTTTTGCTCTTAAGATTATGCTACTTTATGGGGCATCTGGCTGCCTGTCAGTGGAGCATGTACTCTTGATCTCTGGATCATGAGTTTGAGCCCCACGTTGGGCATTCAGCTTATTAAAAAAAAAAAAAAAAGTTACGCTCTTTCATAACACAAGCATGGAAGCAGTCTCTCCTCTATTTCTGTGATGACTTTACGTAAGATTGGTGTTATTTCCTTCTTAATTATTCCATAGGATTCACCAGTGATACCCCTGGGCTAAGGCTCTTCATTGTGGTAATGTTTTGTTTATGGGTTTAATTTTTTAACAGATTTGGGACCCATTGAGACATTTCTCTTCTTTCTTGCATTGGTTTTATTATGTTTCTAAGAATTTGCCCTTTTTTTTTAAAGATTTTATTTGTTTATCTGAGAGAGAGAGTGAGAGAGAGAGAGAGACAGAGCACGAGAGCGGGGAGGGTCAGAGGGAGAAGCAGACTCCCCGCTGAGCAGGGAGCCCAATGTGGGGCTCAATTCCAGGATCCTGGGATCATGACCCGAGCTGAAGGCAGATGCTTAACTGACTGAGCCACCCAGGCACCCTAAGAATTTGGCCTTTTATTCTAAATTTTCCAACTTACTGGCATGAAGTTACCCATAACTTTTTAATGTCATTACAATCTTTAATAAGGTCCTCTTTTCATTCCTCATATTGTGTCTTCTTTATTCTTCATTACTCCTGCCAACCGTTTATCAATGTTATTAGCCTTTTTCAATGGTCTTTTTCAATGGCTTTCTTTATATTCCCTATTATACATTTTGTATTTCATTGATTTCTATGCTTATCCTTATATTTCCTTCCTTCTATTTTCCTTGGGTTTAATAAACAGTTTTTTAATGTAACATCTTAACTCTGATGCTTAGGTAATGATTCTTATTCTTTCTCCTTTTCTAATGTGTATATTAATGCTTTAATTTCCCCTTAGGCACTGCTTTGGCTGCATCACATGTTACATTTATTATATTTATATCTATATTTTTAATACATTTACATTTATGTATTTATATTTTTATGTTTTATTTATTTCTGTTTATAATATATATTAAAAGATGCATCATGTTTTAATATATTTTACATATTTCATATTAATAATCATATTACTTTGATTCCATTGAAAATATTTTCTAATTTCCATTGTAGATTCTTCTTTGACCCATGTTATTTAGAAATACATTTCTATGTATTTTCAAATACATGGGTATTTTCTAATTATGTTTTGTTACTGATTTCTGGCATAATTCTCTGGGGCCAGAGGATATAATTTCTATGCTTTCACTCCTTCGAAATTTGTAAAACTGACTTGAGAGCCCTACCATACAGTCAATTTTTATAAGTGTTCAGTGTTTGCCCAAAATGTATGTGTAGTCTACAGTTACTAGGCCTAGTGTTTATGTGTGTGTGTGTATACATATATATTAGACAAAGATTGATTGTGTTCCTTGAATATTTTATATTGTTTTCAATTTTTTTATCTGTTTTATTTTATCAATTACCAAGAAAATTGTGTTAAAATCTCTGACTATAATTGTGGGATTATATTTCTTATAAATAAATCCACATTTATTTACGCATTATATTTCTTATAAATAAAATCCACTCTTTCTTCCTTCGTACTATCAATTTTTACTTTATCCTGAATATATGGTTGACATTAAGTACAAATTTAGAATTAAGTATTCTTAGTAAATTAGACTTTTTATCATTACAAAATATCCCTCAGTATCTCTTACTATGCACCTTGACTTGAACTATACTTCGTTATACTATACTAGCTCTTTTTGTTTAGTGTTTGCATGATATCTTTTTCATCCTTTTACCTTCAAATTTTCTTTACCCTTTAGTGTTTATCTCATGTAAGCAGCATATAGGTGCATTTCTTTTTATCCCACCACATTTGTCTTATAATTGAAATATTCATTTCATTACAGAGAACATAAGTGTTAATATAGTTATATTGAAACCTACTAAAATACTATTTGCTTTCTATTTTCCATCCTGTTATATGTTCCTTTTTCTTTCTTTTTGGTGTTCTTTTTGTTATTTATTATTATTTCATTATAATAAAGTATTATAATAGATGCGGTTACATATTTTTTATATGGTTCTCTTAGTGCTTTCTTCAGAGATTACAATATGCATTTTGGATCAATTAGTCTAATATAAATTAGAAATTTTACTTTTTTTTTGAAATATTACTCTTTCTGAAACAATAAAGGAAAGTTAGAACACTGTAACTTAATTTGTCTTCCTACCCAAATTATATGTTATTTTCTCAATATTTTAATATTACGTATATTTATAAGCCCATAGGGATTGTTTTGTTCAGTTAATATTTATTTGAGCTTATTCATTTGTTTACCCTTGATGCTCTTTATTTCTTCCTTCTCCAAGTTTCCATCTGTGATAATTTTCTCCTGCCTGAAGAATATTCTTTAGTATTTCCTTCAGTGAGTGTTTGCTGGTAACTAATCCTTTATGGTTTTGTGTGAAAAATACCTTAATTTAGCCTTCAATTTTAAAGGTTATTTTCACTAGAAATAGATTTTCATATCAGCTTTGCATGTATTTTAGCATGTTGAAGGTAGAATTCCATGTTACTATAGAAGTCTTTTACTATAGACAGCTTTTTATCTTCTTTTTGGTAATATACCTATTTTTTTTCCTTTAGATATCTCTAAGATTTTCTCAGTGTCATTGGTTTACATTGGATTTATTGTGATTTTTCTAAGTGTGAATTTCATTTATTTATCCTTCTTGCTGTTAATAGTTTTTCTTAAATCTGTTGTTTAATTCTTTTGCCAGTTTGAAAATTTCTAAACAAAGTATCTTTATATGTTGTTTCTGTCCTATTTTTTTTTTTTACATCCTATTGTTTGGTACTCTAACTATACCTGCATTTGGCTTTTCAACATACCTGCTATGTTTTAGATTCTCTTTCAGTGTTCTCTATCCTCTTATCTCTCTCTGCTTTGATGTGGAAATTTTATATATATATATATATTTTTTTTAATTATCTTCTAATTCCCTACTTCTCTCTTCAACTAGGTCTGATTTTAAGTCCAATTACTGATAGTAAGTCCAATTTTAAATCCTTAATCTCGATTAATGTAGTATTCATTTCTATAGTTTCCAACACATGCTTCATTAATAGCTCTAGTCCCTGCTAAAAATGTTGATCTAGTTTTTAATTCCCTGCATATAATTATCGTATTTGTTTTATTTATTTTTTAATTTTTTAAATTATATTATGTTAGTCACCATACAGTACATCCCCGGTTTCCGATGTAAAGTTTGATGATTCATTAGTTGCGTATAACACCCAGTGCACCATGCAATACGTGCCCTCCTTACTACCCATCACCAGTCTATCCCATTCCCCCACCCCCCTCTCCTCTGAAGCCCTCAGTTCGTATTTGTTTTAAAAATCTATATTTGATAACTTCATTATCTGGATCTTATATGTTTGTTTCTATTGCCTGTTCTTTCTCTTGTTCTTTGGTCACACCATTTTTTGTGTGTGCAGGGTTACTTTTAATTGAGCACAGGATACCGCATATGAGAAACTGCAACAGTTTGAGGTTCTGCATGATGTTACCTTCCTCTACAGAGGATTTACTTTTGCTTCTGGCAGGCAACTAGCAATGTTTTATTCTAGTGTTTCCCAACTTTTTGGCCTTAGGAATACCCTCTTAAAAATTACTGAGGATCCTGAAGAGCTTTTGTTTATGTGGGTTATATCTATCAATATTTACCACATTAGAAATTAAAACATTTTACTTATTCAATGATTAAAAAGTTAAATCCATTACATATTTATGCATTTCATATATTTCTATTAAAACACCTATATTTTCTGGGGTACCTGGGTGGCTGAGTCAGTTAAGCATTGGACTCTTGGTTTAGTCTCAGGTCATGATCTCAGGGTTGTGGAATCGAGCTCTGCATCAGGCTCTGTGCTTAGTGGAGAGTTTGCTTGAGATTCTCTCTCTCCCTTTTCCTATGTCCCTCCCCCCAGCATGCACGCATGAGCTCTCTCTCTCTAAAAAAAAATAAATCTTTTCAATAAATAAATAAATAAAATGAAAAACCTATATTTTCCAAAATTTAAAAAAAATTAGTGAGAAGAATGAAATTATAAATCTCTTTTTTAACATTCACCTTAATAGAATACAGCTGGATTCTTAGATCTGCTTCTACATTCAAACTGTTGCAGTACGTTATTTAGGTTGAAATATAGGGGGAAAACAACCTCACAAAGATATATATTGGAAAATAAAGTATTTTTATATCCTTTTTAGATCACGTCAGATCAAGTGATTTCGATCATTGGATATTCTTTGTTACTTGCCCAACATTCAAAATGTGGTAGTTTCTTAGTTGAAATTTGTCATCTAAAATCATCTAAAATCATATTCAATGAACTTCTAGTACTATTTTACATTAAAATCTGCTAGTCTGTGTAGGAATTTGAATGTCTTTTTTATTTATGCATGGCTGTGCATGATTTATGCTTTTGTCACTAGAAAATCCTGGCTCACTGAGTTATGCATATTTTCCAAATGTAGTACTATATAAAATATCACATTTTAATATGACCACCAATCTCATCAGTAAAGTGATTATTATGGAGAAATGTCAAGTTCATGGTGATGGATACAAGTTTTTCAAAATTCTAATTTTTGCTTTAAAAGCTTGAATTTTTTTAAAGATTATTTATTTATTTATTTATTTATTTATTTATTTATTTGAAAGAGGGAGAGAGTGAGCACAAACGGGAGGGAGGGGCAGAGGGAGAGGGAGAAGCAAGCTCCCTGCTGAGCTGGGAGCCCAACATGGGGTTCAATCCCAGGATCCCATGACCTGAGGTGGGCGCTTAACTGACTGAGACACCCAGATGCCCTAAGAGCTTGAATTTTATCTTTGGAAACATACTGTCTGTTGTTTTCCTTGAAGTGACAGGCTAATTTTGTTCTTTTTCAGAAATGCCTGCCTAAATATTTAACCCTCAATAACCAAATATGTCCATGGGACTCTTTCAGGTATAAATGATATTCCATGAGAAAGGGGGCTGCTTCATCTAGCAACTCAAAGATTTACAAAGGTGCTTTTTCTCAAGCTAACCACCTTACTTTGAAGGCAGCAGAAGTACCTTATGTGTATTTTCCATTCTGGATATTAAAAATATAAGTACTCATGAGTCAAGATTTGATAAAATTAATAATTTACTGCTTATTCAATGACATTCTTAAATGAAATGGCATTTTTTTTAATGAGTACTTAGTGCTAAAGAATACATTGGTGGTGGTAAAGTATAGATTGGTGCTACTGCCTTGATTCAAACTAAGGCTCCAGCAGTTTTACCCATTTCTTTTGCACTGCAAATGTAAATATTCATACAATGAAAGGACAAATGCCATTTCAGTATTATCACTATAGTTTTCACGTTGCAAATCCCTCGAAACGTTTTGGGTAATTCCAAAGATCTGTGGACCACAGTTTGAGAAACACTACTGATGGGGAGCTGCCAAGTGAATGGTCAAGAAAGAATTCTTAATTCCTGTAATTAGCAGAAAATAAAAATTTTCTGCCATTCACAAGGCAGAAAATGAAAAAAAAAACCACACTATTTTGAAAATTATTTCTTTCCTTGACTTGACGTAAGATACGTGAGAAAGTGAAATGAAATTTGCAATTTGGAGCTAAAATGAAGAGGCTGAAATTTAACTTACCACTGGCACTCTGACAGGTTTGCGAAAACTAAAATATCTTCACATTTCTGTTCATGAAGCCCTAGTCTTAGTTGTCCTTTTTATAACCGGAGTGATTTGACACCACCCCTAGGGCAACACCGTAGTGGGAAAACTGGGAAGTGTGCACCAAGCACTAATGGTAGCAGAGGAACTCCGCCATCTCACAGGAGAAGCCACGCACAGGCAGCCCAAACAGGGACTTCTGAGCAGCATCCGGGCCGTGGGCGCCGGCGCTGCCAGAGGGCATCTCCCCGCGCCCCGTGAGCACTTCCGGGAGGCATTCAAAGCCCTGGACAAGCACTTCCGGGTGGCACGTGGCAGCAGCCGAGACACTTCCCGCTCGTTTGTCTGGCGGTAGCGTCGTTGGCACCACAGGAACTGGCGTAGGCCTGTGCCATGGCATCTCGGTATGACCGGGCAATCACTGTCTTCTCCCCAGATGGACACCTTTTCCAAGTGGAATATGCCCAGGAAGCAGTGAAGAAAGGATCCACAGCGGTGAGCGATCAATTTCTCCACCTTTGCCCCTCGCCATGCCTTCCTCACCCCGCTGTCCCAGCTCAAGGCCCTGTTGTAGGGGGTCCGAAAAGGAGAGTCTCACTTGGGAGAATTGCTTCGTTCTTTTTATCGAGAGAGATACCCTTTCTGAAATTTGGGCTGGAAGTGGCAAAATAAAAATTGGTAGATTTCATAGGTGTGCTTTTAAAGAACCATAGCTACAGACATAAAACTAGGGTATGAGTTGAAGCCTTGATTTTATTTTATTTTATTTTATTTTATTTTATTTTATTTTATTTTATTATGTTAATCACCATACAGTACATCCCCAGATTCCGATGTAAAGTTTGATGCTTCATTAGTTGCGTATAACACCCAGTGCACCATGCAATACGTGCCCTCCTTACTACCCATCACCAGTCTATCCCATTCCCCCACCCCCTCCCCTCTGAAGTCTTCAGTTTGTTTCTCATAGTCCATAGTCTCTCATGTTTCATTCCCCCTTCTGATTACCCCCCTTTTCTTTATCCCTTTCTTCCCCTACCGATCATCCTAGTTCTTATGTTCCATAGATGAGAGAAATCATATGATAATTGTCTTTCTCTGCTTGACTTATTTCACTTAGCATTATCTCCTCCAGTGCCGTCCATGTTGCAGCAAATGTTGAGAATTCGTTCTTTCTGATAGCTGAGTAATATTCCATTGTATATATGGACCACAGCTTCTTAATCCAGTCATCTGTTGAAGGGCATCTCGGCTCCTTCCATGATTTGGCTATTGTGGACAATGCAGCTATGAACATTGGGGTGCATATGGCCCTTCTCTTTACTACGTCTGTATCTTTGGGGTAAACACCCAGTAGTGCAATGGCTGGGTCATAGGGTAGTTCAATTTTTAACTTTTTAAGGGACCTCCACACTGTTTTCCATAGTTGAAGCCTTGATTTTAGAAGAGATATTAATGCTGTGTCAAACAATAAGGGAAGAAAAAACTTCTTCCGGCCAGTAGCAGCCTTCCTGGATGCACATGATCTGCTTCTTCAGGAATCCACAGATGCATGGTAAACTAACAGTTCCTTCACGTGGGTACTGTTGTTTAATAGTAATTACATTAAAAATAGGCCATGCCTACCCCTGAAATAGGGACAGGTCAATGTAAAATTAAATCTGTTGGCGAGGAAATAGTCAAAAACACTAAGCCAGTTATCACACACCACCTGTTAAAAGTAATTGTCCTAAGATTTTCACCCAGATATTTGGCAGCCTTTTAGAGGCTCTAAGCCCCAAGAATCTCCATTCTTTTGCCACTTTTTTGTTTGTTCAAATAATGCTGGAACTCTTTGAGAGATTACACCCTACTTTATGTATCCATATTTCTGAAAAACTTAAGTACTCAGGGTAGCAGTAATACTCCTGACAAGTTTTAATTACATTTAATAATCATAGTGATTTATAAAAATCAAAAAGAACAAAATTGCCTTGGTGATCCAAGATTTATTACCCCAAATCTTCTAAGTCCTAACCTATGAATTCAGAGGAATACAATTTATTTTATTTTAAGATTTTATTTATTTATTTGTTTACTTATCAGAGAGAGAGACAGAGGGAGCACAAGCAGAGGGAGCATCAGGCAGAGGGAAAAGCAGGCTCTCCACTGAGCAGAGAGCCCAATGCAGGGACTCGATCCCAGGACCCTGGGATCATGACCTGAGCTGAAGGCAGATGCTTAACTGACTGAGCCACCCAGGCATCCCTGAAGGATACAATTTTTTTTAAATCTCTCGAATTTCATGAGCATGGTTGTTGTGTATTTTGGAAATTGAGACACCAGGTATGAGAATACACAGTGCATTTCTAAGTCTAGCAGTGTCTCTATTTTTCCTCACTTTCCATACCAACTTAGTTATGGAAGGAAATAATTCAGTTTTATTGTAAATCTATCAAATGTAAAGTGGTAAAAAAAAAACACTAGAAAGAATCTTATCATTTTTAAAGTATTTTTCTATTTAATTGGGCCCTCTAGTTTTGCTTCTGTTTTATAAGTAATTTTTTTAGAATTGTAAATTTAAGAAAAGCCTGATGTAGCTTAAACCAAAAGGGTACCATTTTGATAAAAACAAAAAGTTATATAATCCCAGCAAGGCATGAAGCATATGGTTAGAAAATAATGCCCGAGTTTTAGAGCCTAAAATAAAGAAAGTAATGGGAGAAGACTGGGGTGTAATAAGAAGCCACATTGGCTCATTTAAAATGTTTTAAGAATGCTATAGAACTGATTGATAGTTCCTTTGTAATGAGCTGTAAAAGGGTAAGGATATAAAAATACCTATAGTGGGCATTTTTAAAGATACATTGGAAGGATGAGACAGTTTTTGTCTCAGGATTCTGAAATTATAATTTGCATCTTGGTACGGAGTTGTTCATTGTGTTTCCTTGAGGGTGCTATGAACTTTTAGGTGGGGTAAAGTTTATAATGGCGCTTGTTTATTAAAATATGTCACAAAATAATCTGTCTATAAACAACAGTTGTTACAATGAGTTGCAAATAAGCCAGGGTTGATCAGTTTTGACCAGTATGTGAATGCAATATTATTTAGTAATACAAGAAGTTATAGGGACCACAATTAGAGGCTTGGGTTCTATTTCCTTCTTGGTGATTATCTTATAGCATGAAGTGAGGCAAAAGTTCTGTTTTCTTTTTGCTTTAGTTCTCTTTTCTATAAATGAAAAATATGTTTGAATAACATTTTGGAGAGGTAATACCTTTCTTCTTAGGAAAAAAACAATCCTTTCAGTATTTCCATGAAAAAGGTAAGATTTATTACCATTCCTCATTCTGTCCTTTCCCTGACCCCAAACTTTACTAGCTCCATGTTTCCTGCTTTTTCTAATCTTAACTTTGCTTTCTGGCCATCAAAGTCTTCCATAATACTTCTCCACCCTCTTTAATTAAAGGGGCAGCTTCATGGTTTTATTCATATATGTTTGTGGGTAGAGGAGAAAACACCTTTATTTCTTCCACACTCCCTCTTACGTATCCTCTGAGAATCTCTGCACATTTCTTCTCCTTGAAGAAGCCTTCTCCGATCTGCTCCAGCCATCATGGTTCTTAATTCTTTTTCTGAACTTACAATCTGTACCACATAGCATTGTACAGTATCTACTGTCTGGCCTCGTTTTCATTTTAATTTCAAGTATATTTAATAGTCTTCTCACACCAACTGGATAATGAGATTTTTAAGAATCTAGGTAGCATAGGGATGCCTGTTAAGCATCCATTACGCGTTAAGCATCCACCTTTGGCTCAGGTCATGATCCCAGGGTCATGGGATTGAGTATGACATCAGGCTCCTTGCTCAGTGGGGAGCCTGCTTCTCCCTGTGCCTGCAGCTCCCTCTGCTTGAGCTCTCTCTCCCTCCCTCCCTCTCTCTCTCAGACAAATAAATAAATAAAATCATTAAAAGAAAAAAAGAACCTAAGTAGCATAATTCCTCTTGTATTTTTACCACACAATATACTACAGTGGAGGGGCAAGGTAAGAAGTAAGGATTTAAGTAATATTTCTTTTGTACCAAGTATTTTATGTATGTTATGTAATGTTAAGGATAATATTTAATCCCCTTTTTATATGTGTGGAAACTGATTTAGAAACTTTGATAGCTTGCTGAAGGTAACCAGCTAGACAGTGATGGAGCCCATATTCACACTTAGTTTTTTCTAGTTCCAAAGCCTCTGCTCTTTGCAATTTATTCAATAAATATTTGTATAATAATTAGCTATCATTATCATGAAATGGGAGCCAGGTGTATATCATGCAAGGCAACTAACTTCTCTAAGCTATAGTTTCTTTAATAGTAAAATAGGTACCAAAATAGGACCTGCTTCATAGGGTTGTTGAAAAAGTTAAATGAGGTAATAATACATGTTAAACATCTTGCACACTGTCTGGTTCACAGCAGGTATTTAATAAAAGATAGTTATTATTATTTACTATCCCTTAGTTTTCTCTTTTCCCTTTACTTTTGTCTGTGATTCTTCTAGTGCATTCATTTATTATTTCAAGACATTTTAGTTGAACACTTACATATGCCAGACATGGCCCTGGGTCCTAAGGTTTCAGAACGAATAAGATAGCCTCACTCCCTGTCCTCAGAGAGCTTACTATCTAGCAGGCATATTAGATGATTAAGTAAATAGTCCTAACAAGGCCTAAATTAGTATTATGATGGGGAGAGAATGGGGCAGTATGGGAACTCTAGGTATTAGGGAGGTTCTCCTGAGGAAGTATTATTTAAGTAGACACCTGAAAGATGAATGATAGGTTGAAAAGTGGGAAGAAGGAAGAGTATTTTAGACAAAGGAAATAGCATGTGAAGACTAAGTAGCAAAACACAACTATATTCTATGAATTGGAAGGCATTCCAGATTGCTGAAGTAA
Organism: Ailuropoda melanoleuca; assembly: GCF_002007445.2. Classification (NCBI taxonomy): domain Eukaryota; kingdom Metazoa; phylum Chordata; class Mammalia; order Carnivora; family Ursidae; genus Ailuropoda; species Ailuropoda melanoleuca. The sequence continues at coordinate 62,626,607 of NC_048231.1, forward strand.
TGTAAAACCAGGAAGAGAGAACACTAGAAAGAGGGGCTGGATCATAGAATGGCTTTGAGGAAATAAGAGGCTTTGAAGGGTTTTAATGTGCCTGTTGTCATTCTCTAGATTATTAGTGATCTGTCCTTTTAGTAACAGACTGCATTTGTCCAACCACAGAGGTAATCACATGACCAAGGTAGAGTCATTCATAGTTTCTATTCTCCTGGACACAGTGATGAGCATGTGACTCAAATCTAGCCAATGTAAGTCCACCCTTAGGACTTTTTAAACTAGAGATGGTGGTAGTTTTTTTTCTCTGGGACAACTGTCGGGATGTGTGTCCAAGATTGCCAGGGGCCATCTTTTTTTTTTTTTTTCTGTAATAGAGAAAGCTTTTCTGTATTAAGAGAGCAAAAGGCCAATATGCAAAGAGTAAATATTATGGTCCCTAGATCTTTCTGTTCCAAGTCCAGCTCTGTGCTGTCTCAGTTTGCTTAGTGAGACATCCTTACTAGTACAAGTTTTTTTGAGTTGAGGAATGCCACATTCAGATTTTCTTTTTTATTTTTTCATGTTTTTATTTTTCAATGATTTCTCAGACTCCAGGGTGGTCAATGGATTGGATAATATCAAGACTGGAAGCAGGGAAACCACATAGGAGTCTATGAAGCAATCCAGATGAAAGATAATAGTTTTTACTAGGGTTAGGCAGAAATGGGAATAAGTCAGATTCCAGAGAAACTTTAATGGTATAGTTGATACAATTTGCTTATTATTTAGATTGTATGGCGGGGCGGGGGGGAGAGTAGGAAGTCCTGAAGAGGGAGGAGTCAAAGTTGGTGCCTCTGCTTTTGGAGTTAGCTTCTTAGTAAATGGCCCTGCCACTTTCTTAGGGAATATGAAGCTCTAAGTTTGACTGAAGGATTGAGGTTTGGACTTGTTGAGGTTGAGATGCTTATGGGAACTACAGTAGGTAACCTCTAAAATGACCTCCAGTGATCCCCACTTTCTGGTGCTCATGTCCTTGTGTAATCCTCTCCTCTTGGGTGTGGGTTGAATCTAGTGACTCGTTTCTAGGAATTCGGATAGGCAAAAGTGATGGGATGTCACTTCAGAGATTAAGTTACAAAGAGATGGTGACTTATGTCTTGCTCATCCTCTTTCATTCTCACTTGCTTATTCTTATGACACATAGCTGCCATTTTTAGTTGCCCCACGGAGGGTCCCATGTAGCAAGGAACTGAGATCCTTAGTCCCAACAATGCATGAGGAAATGAATCTAACAACCATGCGAGTGAGCTTGGAAATGGATCCTCCCTCATGAGCCTTGAGATGAGTGCAGCCCTGGAGGGCAATTTGATTGCAGGCTTGTGAAAGACTCTAAGCTAGAGGGTAAACTGTGTCCAGATTCCTGACCCATAGAGACTGTGAGGCATGAGTATACATAAATATACATGCTTGGGACCCAGGAGATTGATATGGACTGGAGATAGTAATTTTGAATTGCATTATTTCTCTCCCCCGCTTAAAACATATGTTGAAGGTCAAGTAAATGAGTATTCTTGAGTACTCTTCACTTGAAAAGGTGAAATGTAGACTATAGACTAATGGACTATGTAGAGGATAATCTATAACCATGAGGGACCTTAATGACCTGTGTGTGTCTACCTTGACTAAACTCTGGGAGGAGTGGGGGTGGAAACCATGTTGTCATCAGCTGAGGGATGATGACAATATTTGGCTTTGAAGGGGTTGAGAGAGGGGTGGGATTGAGGTGAAGTGGTCTTTAAGACTTTAAGATAAGGGAGACTTAAGCATGTGTTTAAATTGTTGGTGAGAAAAAGCCAATAGAGAAATTCAAGTTTGTTTGTTTTTATGTTTATTTTATCTATTTTTAACTTTTTATTATGGAATATATTAAACACACAAAGATATAAAGGAATACCATAATGAACCTTTGTATACCCATTACCCAGCTCCAACAATTACCAACATTTTACCAACCTGTTTTATCTTTCCCCAACTTTTCCCTCTTTCCAACAGAATAATTTTAATTGAATTTTTATTGAGATAATTGTAGATTCACATGCAGTTGTAAGAAATAATACATAGAGGTTTGGGGACACCTGGCTGGCTCAATTGGTAGAGTATGCAGCTCTTGATCTCAGGGTCATGAGTTTGAGCCTCATGTTGGGTGTAGGGATTACTTAAATATACAAACTTAAAAAAAAAAAGAATACATAGGGATTCCTTGTGTACTTTTCCCATTTTCTGCCAATGGTAGCATTTCCAAAACGATAGCACAATATTACAACCAGGTTATTGACACTGATACAAACCACCTATTTTATTCAGGTTTCTCCAGTAACCCTTGTACTAATTCGTAGGTATATTAAGTACTATCAGAGTTTAATTGCCTGTGTACAGTCCCAACTCCACAAAGATTCCTTATGCTGCTCTTTTATCACCACACCCACCTCATTACCCATACCCCCACAACCCTCCTATTCATAGCCCTCATCCCTCAAAGCAGTCATCTGTCCTCCATTTCTAAAATTTTTTCATTTCAAAGTATTATATAAATGGTATCATACAATATGAAACCTTCGGGATTTGCTTTTTTTTCCCCTTGAGGTTCATCTAAGTTGTTGTATGTATCAACGTTTTATTGCTGAGTATTCCACAGTATAAATGTACCACAGTGTTTATTCTCTTGCTGAAAAACATTTGGGTTGTTTACAGTTTGGAGCTATTATTTATACGTGTGTTTTGAACATTTGTAGCATTTTTTTGTGTGAACATAAGTTTTTATTTCTCTGATATAAAGCTCCAGCTGTGCAATTACTGGATCATATGGTAATTGCAGGTTTGGTTTTATAAGAAACTGTCAAATTGTTTCCCAGAGTAGCTGTATCATTTTATATCCCCACTAGCATTGTGAATGATCCAGCTTCCACACATCCTTGCCAGCATTTGGTGTTATTATTTTTCATTCTGTAAGAATATAGTGATACCTCATTGTAGTTTTAAATTAGCCATTAAATGGCTAATGATGTCAAGAGGATTTTCACGTGCTCATTTACCATCTGTATGTCTTCTTCAGTGAAATGTCTTTCATGTCTTTTATCCATTTTGTAACTGGATTGGTTTTTCTACTGTTGAGTTCTGACAGTTCTTTATATATTCTAGATTCTAGTCCTTCATCAGATACGGGGTTTTTAAATATTATGTAGCTCGTCTTTTCATCCTTTTCGTATGGATTTTCATAGAGCAAAAGTTTATAATTTTAATGAGACCCAGTTTAACAATTTTTCCTCTTACGGTTCATATTTTTTGGTGCCAAGTCTAACCCTTTGCCTAGATCCCAAAATTTTTATCCTATATTTTCCTAAAAGTTTATAGTTTTGCATTTTACATTTAAATCTATTATCTGTTTTGAGTTAATTTTTGTATATAGTGTGATACAGATTGAAACTCATTCTTCAGTGGAGTATTCTAAAATAAATCTCAGATAATAAGATATTTTATCTATAAGTATTTCCATATGCATCTCTAAAAAAATAGTTTCTTAAGACCATTATCATTACTAATGGAATTGACAAAAACTCAATAGTCTACATTCTGATTTTCCTCATTGCTCACAAAATGTCTTTTTGTAATTGTGTTGAGTCTGAATCTAAAGTCTGTGTGCTTAGCCCTTAGGTATCTGTTTTATTCTTGAACGGCATCTCCTCTTTTTTCATGGCTTTGACTTCTTGAAGAGACTGGGTTAATTGTTCAGTGGAACGTCCCACTTTCTAGAATCCTCTGATTGTTTCCTTGCCCTCAGAGATACTACCATTTGGAGAGACAAATATAATGAATAAATAAATAATTATAAATGTGCTGACTGAAAGAACAGAATGGATTTTGTTTAAAGAATAAGAGAGAAGGACTCCTTGAGGTGAAATTGAAATTGAGACTTGAAATAGGAAGAGAAGCATTCCAGGCAGAGAGAATATTACATGTGAAAGTTCAGAGCAGGGAAACAGAATTGTGCTTGAAAAAATCTTGAAAGAAGGTTAATGTGGCTGGACTTCGGTGAATAACAGTGACATACTATTAGAGAAATAGGCAGGAGCTAGATCGTGCCCAACTTTATACAGGCAAGACTAAAGACTTTAAAAAGGTTTTCTAAGTGCAGTGCAGTGCTGTGGAAGGATATTCAAGTGGAGAGTAATCTGACCCTACTGTTTTTAATGCTCACCCTGGCAGCCTTGTAGAGACTAGATGGCAGTATGAGATGGGGGTGGGAAGATGGAGAGGTGGGGAGCAAAGGTAGAAGGTGGAAAACCTATTAGGCTCTGCAATTGTGTATAGTCCAGGCAAGAAATGATGGTTGCTTGTACTAGAGTGTTGATGGGAAGTTGGATAACTTTTGTAGGTAAAATGGACAAAAACAAGGTAATTGATTGGAAATGGATGGTGTAAGAGGAGGAGCTATAAAGGATAACAACAGGGTTTTGGCTTGAACAGTGGAATGGATGGTGATTCATTTTCTCAGATGATTCTGGCTGCCAATTTTGTAGAGCCCGACAATAGCCTTGAGCAACGGAAACTTAAGGCAAAGAGGCCCACAGTGACTCCCAACCCCCTGGCTGAAGACAGACAGGCCCATCAAGCAACCCACCTCAAAATATCCATAGGCCATAACTAACCAAAAGGGAAAATTCCATACATCCCCATACTTTCTTACCTTCTCCCTTTATTTTTTTGTTCTTATTTTATTAATTAATTTATAAAGATTTTATTTATTTATTTGACAGAGAAAGAGACAGCCAGCTAGAGAGGGAACACAGCAGGGGTAGTGGGAGAGGAAGAAGCAGGCTGCCAGCAGAGGAGCCTGATGCAGGGTTCAATCCCAGAACGCCGGGATCACGCCCTGAGCCGAAGGCAGAAGCTTAACGACTGAGCAACCTAGGCACCCCTATTTTATTTATTTTTTAAAAAGATTTTATTTATGTATGTATTTGAGAGAGAGAAAGAGAGCTCAAGCACAGGGGAGGGGCAGAGGAGAGAATCTCCAGCAGACTCTGTGCTGACCATGGAGCCTGATACAGGGCTCAAATCCACAATCCTGAGATCATGACCTGAACTGAAATCAAGAGTTGGTTGCTTAACCAACTGAGCCACCCGGGCACCCCTTATTTTATTTACTTTTTAAGTAGGCTCCATGCCCAGTGTGGAGCCCAACGTGGGACTTGAACCCTGAGATAAGACCTGAGCTGAGATTAAGACCTGAGCTGAGATCAAGAGTTGGACGCTTAACAGAGCCACCCAGGTGCCCCCCTCACCTTCTCCATTTAAATACAGCCCTCATCCACTCGCTCCTGGCAGACAGCCTCTCCTTTGCTCTGCTGCCTGCTTCTCCCTTGAAGTGTATTCAGTAAACTTCTATCTCCTTTGTTCTGCTTCAGGTGAATTTTTTTCACCACCTGCACCACCGGTTTCTACCCAATCGTCACCCCACATTTGGGGACCCCCATCTGATCAGGAGAGATACCACAAGTTTGTGATACTTTTAACAAGTTATGAAATAGTCTTCACAAATAGTCTTCCTGCTTTTCTAGTGTTGTTTTTAAACGAGCTGTGGATGTTGAATTTTATCAAATGCTTTTGTAGTTTTTATCATTTACTTCATACTATTTAATTGTTTTAATTAGTACTGTTTCAGTTGCAAGCATCAGAAACACAACTCAAACTGATTTAAACAAAAACTGAGGATGAGTTTGAACTGCATGGGTTCACTTATACTTGAAATTTTTACAGTATAGTACTACAAATGTATATCTCGTCCTTATGATTTTCCTATCTCTTGGTATTACTTATCAATTTTCTTTTCTCCCTAATCATTAATTTCTGCTTTTTCCTTATTTCACCCTGTAAGCTTAGCTTAAATACTTTTATTCCTTTTTGAACTTGCATGAGTTCATAATTTTTTATTTGATTTTGTAAAATGAGATTATGAATTTTCTTGTGAGAATGATTTTACCCACATACAAAAGACTTTGATACTAGGATTTTCATTATAAACATTTCCTAGAAGTACCTGGGTAGCTCAACTGGTTAAGGGTCTGCCTTCAGCTCAAGTCATGATCTTGGGGTCCTGGGATTGAGTGCTGCATCAGGCTCCCTGCTCAGTGGAGGTCTGCTTCTCCCTCTCCCTCTGTTCCTCCTCCTGCTTGTGTGCGCACTCTCTCTCTCTCAAATAAATTAAAAATCTTAAATAAATAAATAAATAAATGAACATTTTCTAGATAGTCTGCGTTGGAAGTTTAAATTTCTTTATTAAGTCAAAACTGTTTAGGTGAGAATTATAAAAATTATTGTGGTGATCAATTAATTTGATTAATTTATTACAATTTGGGGAAAATACTGAGATTTTCTTGAGTCGTAATATGTGTTATATTGTTATAATGTCCCATGGCTTGGTAAGAAGGCATAATCCCTATAGGATATATAAAGTTCAACATGAGTCTTTTAGATGAAGGTGGGAATGTTGAGGGAGAGTTGTTGATTTTAGACAGGATGATTAGGGAAAGGCTTATAATGTAAATTGACACACTGGAATGAAGTGAGGGAACAGTAAGAGCAAAAGCCTTGATAAATTGTCTTAAGTTTTATTTAATTGAAAGATGTAATCTCAGGTCTAGTTCTGTATTACTGTTCTGTATTTCTACTTCAATGATACTAATTCAGAGCACACCTATTTGCATAGTTAGTACTAATATCACACTTGGCTACAAGGCAATCATAAATACAAACACCTGTGTCAAAATATTTAGATTACCAGTGTAATACAGAATTAAACTTCTCATTGGTTACTCTTGAACCCCTGAGAATATGGACATGTTTCCACAGAAGTCCCAGTTTGAGAACTACTATCCTTATATTAAGGGAAGGGATAGAGGGAGAATAACAGTGATTCTTCTTGTTGTATTCATGTTGAATGGAGGTTTTGTTTTGATCCGTGAACTGGAGTGTAGGCATTTGGCCCTTCTCTTGGCTGCTTATAGCCCTCAAGCACTAACCCTCCAGATTGTGAGATACATGGGAAAGCTTTCAGAATTTTATCTACTTAATTTTCTATACTACTTCCCCACCACTACTAGCATTGCCCATTCTATAAGGAATCCATATGGATTTCCAGCATTTTCTTTCATTTTGGTTAAAATTGTTCTGTATCTAATTAGTACTTCTTCAGGTGTATTGCTGAGTTTAAGACACTCATGTAGTTTTAGCATTGGTGATATATTCTTCCAATTTCTACATATTTGTCTTCTTTGATTTGGGTTTGGAGAATGGACTTCTAGTAATCCTGTACCTATGCAGCTGTCTTCTTGGAAGTCTGCTTTTCTCAGTTTTATTGAATGGTTAAGGAAAAGCCTATTCCTCTAAGTCATGTGTTAGAATAACTTCATTTTAATGTTAAAACTGACAATGATATATATATTTTTTTTTAATCACTTGGCAGGTTGGAATCCGAGGTACTGATATAGTTGTACTTGGGGTAGAAAAAAAATCTGTTGCCAAGCTTCAAGATGAAAGAACTGTGAGGAAAATTTGTGCCCTTGATGACCATGTTTGCATGGCTTTTGCAGGTACTTATGGAACTACAGTAATAGTACAGAGTATCATAATGTAGTTAATACCATTGGCTCCTCCTACAGTCATCCTGCTACATTTATGTAACACATGGAGATATACTCCATTTCTTAACGCAAACAGTATACTATCTTTTCTGGAAGAACATACCTCTATAAACATGGATTTCTAATAAATAGTTATGATAAAAGAGAAATGTTAAAAGATACATATTATAGTATCTTAATTAAAACTTCGGGCAGCTGTGTTTTCTTTTTAAACTTTTTATTCTGAAATAATTATAGATATTCAGGAAGTCATTTAAAAAAAAAAACAGAGGTGGGGGCTTCTGGGTGGTCCAGTGGGTTGAGCATCTGACTCTTGGTTTCAGCTGTGGTCATGGTCTCAGATCATGGGATCAAGCCCTGCATTGGGCTTCGCACTTAGCGAGGAGTCTGCTTGAGATTCTCTCTCCCTCTCCCTGCCCCTCCCGCTTGTGCAGTCTCTCTCTCTTTCTAAAATAAATAATCTTTTAAAAACAAAGCAAAATAAAACACAGAGAAGTCTCCTTTACCAAGTTTCCCCTCTATGGTAATATCTTCAAAAACCAGTAAATTGACCTTGTTACAAGCCAGAGTTTATTCAGATTTAAACAGTTTTATATGCATTCATTTGTGTGTGTGTGTGTGTGTATGTAGTTTTATTAGACTTATCACATGTAAGTTCATGTAACCATCACCACAGTCAAGATACACAACTCTTCCATCAACCCAAGACTACCTCATGCTATTCCTCTTCGTCTCTAATCTCTGGTAGCCACTAATCCATTCTCTTCTCCATCTCTATAATTTTGTCATTTTGAGAATGTTATGTGAATAGAATCCTGTGATATATAACCTTTTCATCTTAGCTTTTCTTGCTCAACATAATTCCCTTGCCATTTATCCAAGTTGTTGCATATATCAATAGCCACTTGCTTTTTACTGCTGAATAGTGTTGCATGATATGGATGTACCACACTTTTGTTAACAACTCACTGGTTGAAGGACATTTGGATTATTTCTAGTTTTTGCCCATTACAAATAAAGCTAGTATGAACATTCGTGTACAGGTTTTTGTGTGAACACAGGTCTTCCTTTTGCGATAAATGCTCAAGAGTACAGTTGCTGGGTCATATGGTAATACATGCTTAGTTTTATAAAAAGCTGGCAAATTGTTTTCCAGCGTGCTTGAACTATTTTATATTCCTACTAGCAGTGTATAAAGGATTCATTTTCTCTGCATCCTCAGCAGCCTTTGGTCTTGTTACTATTTTTAATTTTAGACATTTTTATAAGTGTGTAGTGCTATCTCATTGTGGGTTTAATTTGCATTTGACTCATGGCTAATGATGTGGAACAGATTTTCATGTGCTTATTTGCTTCTATATTATAGCAAACAAGGCATGTTTCTTGTATGTGCATGCACATGCACCCATTTTCTTTTTTCTTTTTTTTTTTTCTGAAATAAGACTTTAGTGTGTGCAAAGAAAGCTCACATTAGTGACAGAGAGAGGAAGGGGCGTGGGGAGCCCAGGCCACTGTGCAGGTGGCTACGTGGCTTCAGGTGTGAACAATCCAGGATACAACGCAGGAGGTGACACCTGGGTAGAAACACAGTCTCACCGGAATGTGCTAGTAGGATAACCTGCAGTGACAGAGAGAACCTCTCCACCAGCGTCCTGTGCTCGGGTGTGAGAGGCACTTCATCTTCATCCAAATCCAGGAATCCAGGGAGTTGAGGTTGGGGCAGTCATGCAGAAGCAGCTTCTCTCGCTCCTGCTCCAGGGCCTGTTCCCGCTTTTCCTGCAGTAAGTAATCTAAGCTGTTGACATAGCTCTCTGAGGCCTCAGAGGTGAACTAGAGCAAGGTGTGGGTGTCCATCACTGGAGCAGCTGACTTGGGCCTGCCATGTTCCAGAACAGCTCCTCTAGTGAGTCCAAGCTCCCTCGGGGTTCCGAGTCCTGGGGCTCCTGCTGTAACTCCTCAGGCAGCTGGTGGTCCCATGTCCTCAGGCCCTAAGGCCCCATCGCACCCACCCACCTCTGAGCTGTGGACCCCTGCTGGCTTACAGTAACCTCAGGTTCAGGACCTGTACAAGCAGTGGGCTCCAGTCATTGGGGAATGTGTCCCTCACTGCATTCACCTTGGGCTTCTCTGACAAGTTGGGAGTTGGAACTGAGGTGGGACTGCAGCAGCGCCAGGTGGGGTGGAGGAGCCCCTGGTGCCGAGGAAGCTTGAAGTAGCTGCCCTTCAGGCTGGGCAACAGGATGGGTACCACAGCAGCTGCCTTGACCCTTTCTTTCTTTCTTTCTTTCTTTCTTTTAAAAAATACTTTATTTATTTGACAGAGAGAGCGAGAGAGAAATCACAAGCAGGGGGAGTGAGAGAGGGAGAAGCAGGTTCCCCGCAGAGCAGGGAGCCCAATTCAGGGCTCGATCCCAGGGCCCTAGGATCATGACCTGAGCCAAAGGTGGACACTTAATGACTGAGCCACCCAGGCACCCCTGCCTTGACCCTTTCTGTCTGAGGAAGGGCTGGTAGAGTGTTCTGGGGCCTGGACATCAGTAAACAACTGGACTTTTATCCTCCAGGGCCTCCCCATGCCCCTAATAATGCACCAGCAGGTTGCTCCGGGACAGGCAACAGCCATCCAGTACCTGGGCACATGTAGACAGCACCCATTTTCTAATGATGTTTTTTCAAACCAGGATTTTTTGTTGCCGTTTAAAGCCTTATTGAGCAAAAAATAGCCTTTATTTAATGGTCTTTAAAAAAGTAATCATCTTGCCACAAACAAGTTTTAAGAAATTTTTAAAAGACTGAAATCATACAAAGTATCATTTCCAGTCAAAAAGGAATAAAACTGGAAATCAACAGCAGAAGGAAAACTGAAAAAAATCCATAGACGTGTGGGAATTAAATACAGCTGACCCTTGAACAACACAGGTTTGAACTACACAGGTCCACTTAAATGTGGATTTTTACATATAGTACCATAAATTTATTTTCCTTACTACTTTCTTAATATTTTCTTTTCTCTAGCTTACTTTATTGTAATAATACAGTACATAATACATATATAAAATATATGTTAATTGACTATGTTATCAATAAGGCTTTCAGGCAACAGTTGGCTATCAATAGTTAAGCTTTTGAGGAGTCAAAAGTTATATGCAAATTTCAGTGGGGGGAAGGGATTGGCACCCCAACCCTTGTGTTGTTTAAGGGTCAGCTGTACTCCTTAAAAACCCACGGGTCAAAGAAGACATCAGAAGAGGGGTGCCTGGGTGGCTCGCATCTGCCTTGGGCTCAGGTCATGATCCCAGTGGGATCAAGTCTCGCATCAGATTCCCTGCTCAGCAGGGAGCCTGCTTCTCCCTTTCCCTCTGCTGCTCGCACTCCTTGTGCTCTCTCTCTCTCTGTCAAATAAATAAATAAAATCTTTTTTTAAAAAAAGACATCAGAAGAGAAATTAGAAAATATCTTGAGACAAATGAAAATGAAAACACAATAAACTAAACTTATGGAATGCAGCAAAAGCAGTGCTAAGAGGAAAATCTGTAGCCATAACTGCTTAATTTAAAAGGAAGAAGAAGAAAAATTTCAATTTAATAGCCTAACATTATACCTTAAGAACTAGAAAAAGAAGGGCAAACTAAACCTAAGACTAACACAAGGAAGGAAATAATAAAGATTAGAGATATAGGAAATAGGAGAACAAGAGACAAAAATCAATAAGACCAATAGTTTTGTTCTTTGAAAAGATCAACAATATTGACAAACCGTTAGGTTGCCCAAGAAAAAAGACTCAACTAAAAGCAGAAATGAAAAAGGAGACATTACTAATATTTTACAGAAATAAAAAGGATTATCAGAGAGTACTATGAACAATCACAAACCAACAAATGAGAAGAAACTGACATATTTCTTGAAACATACAAATTACCTGGTTGCTCAAGAAGAAATGGAAAATCTCAACAGATGTATACTAAGTAAAGAATGAATCAGTAATCAGAAACCTCCCAATAAAAAAACTCCATGACTAGATGCTTTCTCTGGTGAATTCTACCAAATATTTAAAGAAAAATTAATACCAACTCTCAAACTCTTCAATAAATCGAAGAAAGAATGCTTCCAAACTCATTCTATGAGACCAGCATCACCATAATACCAAAACCAAAGACACTACAAGAAAACTACTGACCAATATCCCTCATAAATATTGATGTAAAAATCCTCACCAAAATACTAGCAGAGCAAAATAAACATTTACTAATACTCTTCCCCACATGTTAATTGCTTTTTGTAATTGGAAAATGCCTAAATGTCTATGGCATACCCAAGCAGCTGCTTAAAAGTATAGGATCTAGAACCATACCAACTGGGTTCTAAGCCAGACTCCCTTGCCCACTACACCTATGACTGTGGGCAGGCTACTTAACTGCTCCTTGCCTCAGTTTAGTCTTCTTTAACATGAGGTTAATGATAGTGTGTACCTTATTGATTTGTTACAAGACTTAAATGAGTTAATACATAAGAAGCATTTATAACAATTTCTGGCATATATTATTAATATTACCACTACAATTACTACTACTACTATGTTATCATTTTTATTACTTAGTAACAGTTAAAAAAGGAGGTCATAGCCCACAACTATATAGTCAACTAATCTTCAACAAAGCAGGAAAGAATATCCGATGGAAAAAAGTCTCTTCAACAAGTGGTGCTGGGAAAACTGGACAGTGAAATGCAGGAGAATGAAAGTAGACCGCTTTCTTACACCATACACAAAAATAAATTCAAAGTGGATGAAAGACATAAATGTAAGAAGGAAACCATCAAAATCCTAGAGGAGAAAACAGGCAGCAACCTCTCTGACCTCAGCCTCAGCAGCTTCTTACTAGACATGTCATGGAGGCAAGGGAAACAAAAGCAAAAATGAACTATTGGGACGTCATCAAGATAAAAAGCTTCTGCACAATGAAGGAAGCAATCAACAAAACTAAAAGGCAACTGAAGGAATGGGAGAAGATGTTGCAAATGACCTATTAGATAAAGGGCTAGTATCCAGAATCTATAAAGAACTCATCAAAATCACCACTCAAAAAATAAATAATCCAGTTAAGAAATGGGCAGAACACATAAACAGACATTTCTCCGAAGAAGACATACAGATGGCTAACAGATACATGAAAAAATGTACAACATCACTCATCATCAGGGAAATACAAATCAAAACCACAATGAGATACACCTCACACCTGTCAGAATGGTTAAAATTAACAACTCAGAAAACAACAGATGTTGGCAAGGATGCAGAGAAGGTGGAACCCCTTGCACTGTTGATTGGAATGCAAACTGGTGCAGCCACTCTGGAAAACAGTATGGAGGTTTCTCAAAAAGTTAAAAATACAGCTACCCTATAACCCACCAATTGCACTACTAGGTATATATCCAAAGGATACAAAAATGCTGATTCCAAGGGGCAAACACACCCCAATGTTTATAGCAGTGCTATCAACAACAGCCACATTATGGAAAGAGCCCAAATTGTCCGTCCACTGATGAATGGATAAAGAAGAGTGATATGTATACACACACACACACACACACATATATATCACATATATATATATTCACTCGTGGAATTTAAGAAACAAAACAGATGAACATAGGGGAAGGGAAGGAAAAATAAAGATAAAAACATAGAGGGAGGCAAACCATAAGAGTTCTATAGTTAAGAGAACAAACTGAGTGGCGCCTGGGTGGCTCAGCCGTTAAGCATCTGCCTTCAGCTCAGGGCGTGATCCTGGAGTCCTGGGATCGAGCCCCACGTCGGGCTTTTCCTCTGGGAGCCTGCTTCTTCCTCTCCCACTCCCCCTGCTTGTGTTCCCTCTCTCGCTGGCTGTTTCTCTCTCTGTCAAATGAATAAGTAAAATCTTTAAAAAAAAAAAAAAAGAACAAACTGAGGGTTGCTGGAGGGGAAGTGGGTGGGGGGATGGGCTAAATGAGTGATGAGCATTAAAGAGAGCACTTGTTGGGATGAGCACTGGGTGTTATATTAAGTGATGAATCATTAAATTCTACTCCTGAAACCGATATTACACCATGTTAATTAAATTGAATTTAAATTTAAAAAAAAAAGGAGGTCACAGGATCTTTTTGTATTGATATGGCAAGGTATTCACAATACATATTAAAAATAGTGGGTTACTGAATAATATGTATAACATTATTTTGTTTATAACCTGTGGAATTATATGGTAACTTTTATTCCCCCCGTTGGAATATTTTACAATGAGTACATATCAGAAAAAATATATAGTTTCATCTTGAAAAAAATCACATTCTTTTGTTAATGTTGTTGTTATATTGTACTTTTAATGTTTAGAAAACAGCCCTTAGGGGAAAAAAATCAAAGAATTTGAAAAAAATAATTCTTTCATGTACCACGTACAATTCCATTTAAAAGAAATTTTACATTGTGAAAGTATTTTCAAGATAAAGTTGTGGTATGAATTTAAAAGCACTAGAGGGGCGCCTGGGTGGCTCAGCCAGTTCAGCGTCTGCCTTCAGCTCAGGTCGTGATCCCAGGGTCCTGGGATCCAGGGTGCTGGGAACAGCAGGGAGTCTGCTTCTCCCTCTCCCACTGCCCCTCCCCCCCACTTGTGGTCTCTCTTACTCTCTCTCTCTCAAATAAATTCTTTAAAAAAAAAATAAAAGCACTAAACAGAGGACTTATTTCTTCTATAGATTGCTTATTTATAAACAAAGTGAAATTGCAATTTTTAAGTTTTATTTAAATTCCAGTTATTTTTTTATATCTTCCCCAAAAATAGTTTTTAAAAATATGACTACAGAGATTTTTAGAAAATGTCTAATAAAATCTAATAACCAGACCAACCACTGTGCATTAAACCTTTTTGATCTTTGGGAAATAGTTTACTTAATGTTAGTGTTTAACTATTATGCTTTAAAACCATTTCTTTAAAAAGTAAATAAGAATGCATCAGATTAAGTATTAAATGTTGGACGAGTGATATTCTGTTTTATAAATTATTTATAATGGACATATATTGAAAAAAACAATGGACATTATAAGAAAGATTTCATGGTAGCTAAAAAAAAAAAACCCTTTTGACAAGAAAGGAGTCATTCTTTTTTGTAATGTATTGCCTACTTTTATAGGACTAACTGCTGATGCTAGAGTAGTAATAAACAGAGCCCGTGTGGAGTGCCAGAGTCACAAGCTTACAGTTGAGGACCCAGTCACCGTAGAATATATAACTCGCTTCATAGCAACCTTAAAGCAGGTAAGCCACTATTGCAACAGATTTCGAAAGGCTTTCTTCTTTTGCATCATTATGGTTACTCTCATGAGAATACTACAGTAACTCCAGTCATTTAATCTATTAAATCTACTAAACTCCTTATTCCTTCTCACACTTACTTCATACTCATACTCTTATTCCAGTGGACTGCATTGATTTGAGCATTAGAAATCTCAATTACTATCAATTCTAGGAATTATATTAAAATTTCAAACAGCAATAAATCTCGTAATTTAAGAGGATTTCTATACCTTTAGGGATATAGTAATGAAAACTTTTTTTTTTTACACATTTACCAAAAAAATACCCATGGGTCTTTCACCTAAAAACCTAAACACAACTGATCAGGTTTGGATATGACCTGTTTTGGTGTTTTTCTTAAAGATTTATCTATTTATTTATTATTTTAGAGACAGAGAGTGCAATGGGGCGGGACAGAAGCGAGAGAGAGAATCTTTTTTTTTTTTTTTTTTTTTTTTTTTTAAATTTTTNCCAGCGAGAGAGGGAACACAAGCAGGGGGAGTGGGAGAGGAAGAAGCAGGCTCATAGCAGAGGAGCCTGATGTGGCTCGATCCCATAATGCCGGAATCACGCCCTGAGCCGAAGGCAGACGCTTAACCGCTGTGCCACCCAGGCGCCCCTAGAGAGAGAATCTTAAGCAGGCTCCACGCTCAGCACAACCCAACACAGGACTCAATCTCACAACCCTGAGATCACAACCTGAGATGAAACCAAGAGTGAGGTGTACAACCTACTAGCCACCCAGGCGCCCCTGGATATGATTTCTGACTTCATACATAGACACATGGTTTGCCATTAAGTATAATCACTATGTATATAAGTATTTGTTCTCTATCATTTTATGTGTCCTTTATGTATGTCAGTGTAATCCTTATTCATACTTATCATTCTTATTAACTATATAATACTGTCTCCAGTTGCTCACTGGTAATTATTTAGATTGTTTCCAGTTACTTTCCCTTTCTTATTCTCTTTCTCAATTTAGTACTTTAATAACATTACTCTATCTTTGTCACAGCCTTTATTTTTCTTTTTTGAATTACATTGTTAAATTAATTTTCAGTATGAGATTACTAGATTAGAGAGTGTAATTGGTTTTAAGACTCTTGTTATATGTAGCTAAATTGCTTGCTAAAAAGATTGAACCAGTTTTTATTGTGCAACCAGCAATGCATAAATGTATCCCTGAAGGATCATCAGCCTTGGGTTTTCATTTTTCTTTTATTTTGCAAATAAGCATAACATAGTACTATAATAGTTGTTTTAATTTGTATTTTATAATTAGTAGTGAGGTTGGTTTTTTATTCCACATGTTGGTTTGCTATTTTCATTTCTTCTAGTGTAAACTATCTTTCCTTTTGACAGGCACTCTGTGGTTAAGAATGTGCCTCCAGGAGCCAGAATTTGGGGGTTTTGAATTCTGGCTTTCTTACTTCCTAGTTAGTGTAGAGAGCACACTATTTAGCCTGTTTTTGTCTTAATTTTCTTATTTATAGAAAATTACATTACAATAATATCTACTTTGTTGAGTTGCATTATGGATTAAATGATTTAATACATTTAAAGTATTTAGAACACTTTCTGGCATGGATTTTGCATTTGTCCATGTAGAGATTTTTTTTAATAAACTATATATTCTAGGTATTAAAGTTTTAAATTACATACTTATAAAAAGATACCTTGGGGTTTTTTTTTCCAATTTAATTTATGTTGCAAGGAAGTCCAACATTTTTATATTATTCTGCTTTACTTTTTTTATTTGCTTTGGTTTTCTCAGTAGTTAAAAGGGTATCCATTGGGGTGCCTGCATGGCTTAATGGGCTAAGCATCCAGCTCTTGATCTCAGCTCAGGTCTTGATCTCAGGGTCCCGAGTTCAAGCTTCCTGCCGAGCTCCACACTGTATCCACCAAAAAAGCAAGGTGTAGAACATTGTGTATACAAGGTTCCCAACTGTGGTTTTTAGTTTTTCTTCTAGAAGTATAAAGGCTTCATAGAACATTTAATATTGTAAACCTGAAACAGCATGGTTGCTACCGGGAAGGGGTCTAGGGCTCTGCAACAAAAGAGATCCTTTATGTACACCTTTTGTACTTTTAAATTATTTTAACCCTGTGCAAGTACTTTTTCATTAAAGAAAAAAAGACACAGTTGATTAAACAAATAAAAGGGTCTTTCCTCTGAGGTATATTTACAAGGCATCTACTTCATATCTCTGTGTGAACTAAGAATATTAGGAAATACAGAAGAATGAAGACAAACCCTGTTCTTTAAGAGTTTTTTACATTTGTAGCCCAAGTATTTGCATTCAAAATTTGAGATGGCCAATAAAAATACATAATAATAAAATATAAAAATGAAAAAGAGTTATGAGCTTGAGCTTTCTGTCAGGGCTGCCCTCTGCACAACTTCTGGGGGCAGTCTCAGAATTAGTGTGAATTCTACTCATTGGAGCACAATCCAGGAAGTTCCTGGCCTAAAATAAAAAACACAATTGGTTTCCAGTGCCCTGCTGTCTGGAAAGAAAAAACATGTTTTTTCTTCCTGAGAGACAAAGGTTTGCTTGTTTGGGAACTGATAGAAATGTCTTAGTTGGGTTTTATGTAGAGATAACTTAATACACAGTGAACAGAATATACTTGATAATAATAGTATCAAGTAAGAAAATCGATTATAATAGTAACGATTGTAGTGTCTCTCAAAGTAAACCCCAAGAACTTGCTTCCAAAGTACAGCTCACTGAAATCAGCTTTACTAGGTAGGAACAAAATGGTGTACATATACAGTTCTCTGCTATACTAACAAGATTATAATCCAGTTATGTTACCAAAAAATATATAAAGCAGCAAGAAAACTTTTTTTTAAAGATTTTATTTATTTATTTGGCAGAGAAAGAGATAGCTAGCGAGAGAGGGAACACAAGCAGGGAGAGTGGGAGAGGAAGAACCAGGCTCATAGCGGAAGAGCCTGATGTGGGGCTTGATCCCAGGACTCTGGGATCAAGCCCTGAGCCAAAGGCAGACGTTTAACAACTGAGCCATCCAGGCGTCCCAAGAAAACAGTTTTAAGACCATAAAAAGCAAACTTACTATTTTATTGCACACACTGAATATATTAATTTCATTAAAATTTTATCATGGATTGTCAGGAAGAGGATCTTAAATACATAATAAGAATCAACAAAGATCATTTTAGCAGGAATACTTTACTATTAAAAGTTTATTGGGGTGCCTGGGTGGCACAGCGGTTAAGCGTCTGCCTTCGGCTCAGGGCGTGATCCCGGCGTTATGGGATCGAGCCCCCCACAGCAGGCTCCTCCGCTATGATGAGCTTGCTTCTTCCTCTCCCACTCCCCCTGCTTGTGTTCCCTCTCTCGCTGGCTGTCTCCCTCTCTGTCGAATAAATAAATAAAATCTTTTAAAAAAATTTATTAAGATTATTTATTTGGGGGAGAGAGAGCACAAGCAGGCTGCAGGCAGAGGGAGAGGGAGAAGCTGATTCCCCACTGAGCAGGGAGCCCTACGTGGGGCTCAATCCCAGGACCCCAAGATCATAACCTGAGCCAAAGGCAGACACTCAACTAACTGAGCCACCCAGGAGCCACTGCTATTAAAATTTCTTAGTTGATAAGTAACAGTGCTATTCTTCATATGACCTCATATAGAAAGTAGTTACAAAAACATTTTATTTTTCAGAAATATACACAAAGCAATGGACGAAGACCTTTTGGCATTTCTGCCTTAATTGTAGGTTTTGATGACGATGGTATCCCAAGATTGTATCAGACTGATCCCTCTGGTACTTACCATGCTTGGAAGGTAAGTCATGAATTTGTTAATGTATTTTAGAAGTTGAATACATGTATTCACACTAAATGTTTTATCACTTTCAAGGGCATGACAAAAAATTACATTGCATTAAAGTATTGATGGTGGTAACCATTTAGCTAGTCAGCAACTATGATGATTTTGGTGGATAGAAAAAACACTTTGGTTTATTTTTTTTTAAGCAGGGGGAGTAGCAGGCAAGGGAGAGACAGGCTCCCTAAGGAGCAGAGAGCCCAATGCAGGACTCGATCCCAGGATGCTGGGATCATGATCTGAGCTGAAGGCAAATGCTTAACCAACTGAGCCACCCAGGTGCCTAAACACTTTGGTTTATTAATCACAGGATCTTTTCCTTACTTTTGAAAAGATGTGACAAACCTAAGTATATATAAATGGTCAAATAAGAGATATATCTGATTCCTATTCATCATTCATTCTTCCAAATAGTACTGCATCATACAGATACCTGCTTTGAGTAGAAATAGTTTTTCTGCTTCTAATACAGAATTGAATGAGCATTTAACCCTATAGTGAAATATTTAACACATTCTCTATTCTAGGAGAGTTAGAGTACCCCACTATGAATCTCTTTTTATATGGCAGTACATTACAATTTTCTCCACCCAATTCCTGGAATATATAGTTTGTTTTCTGGATAAGTTGTTATTCTTCTTTCAGTACCCCAATACTTTGTTTAATGGTACATTCAAATTTAATACAAAAGTCTAGGGTCTAGTAGCAATTTCCAGAAACAAATTTTTGTATATTCTCATATATAAAAATAGAAGTCCATTATAGAATCTAAATAATTTTTACTCTATTAAAAGTTTAAAGGGGCGCCTGGGTGGCTCAGTTGGTTAAGCGTCTGCCTTTGGCTCAGGTCATGATCCCAGAGTCCTGGGATTGAGTCTCTCGTTGGGTTCCCTGCTCAGTGGAGAGCCTGCTTCCTCCTCTCCCTCTGCCCCTAGCCCCCACTCATTCTCCCTCTCTCTTGCTCTCTCTCTCAAATATATAAATAAAATCTTTAAAAAAAAAAAGTTTAAATACCCAGGCTTTAAATAATTTCATGAAGTGTTTATTTTACTGTTATTAAAAGCCAAATAAATTAATGAGAAATATTGCCTTGGTCTTTATGCCTGTATTAACTAAAGGAATTGATTTGGGCTGACCACACTCATACTGTTGTATAAACCAACTAACCAGGCCAGTAAAACAGTGGTTTATATTCCTGCCACAAAGATCTGGATACTGTGTTAGCTGCACATCTTCTTTCAAGCTAACTAGACAAACTAACTGGTAATCAGAAACTATGAATTTACCTACTGCAAATACCAGACTTTTTTGTGCCATTTAAGAAATCTTTTACATGGGGCGCCTGGGTGGCACAGCGGTTAAGCATCTGCCTTCGGCTCAGGGCGTGATCCCGGCGGTTATGGGATCGAGCCCCACATCAGGCTCCTCCGCTATGAGCCTGCTTCTTCCTCTCCCACTCCCCCTGCTTGTGTTCCCTCTCTCGCTGGCTGTCTCTATCTCTGTC